>NC_091744.1:47350216-47502716 GCF_043380555.1 Nothobranchius furzeri | reverse complement strand
AAGGAGAAGTGAGATAACACAACCTGTCTTTCTGATTGTTTAAAGTAATTAAAGCTTGGAATAACTGCATCTGCAGGTGCATCAGCACCTTCTACACTGAGAGCCATCTACAAAGGTTTCATTTAACAAACTCCCTAAAAGTTTAAGAAGCATTATTAATTGATTAAATTAACGTTTACTTTGAATCTTTCTGAATTTGCTCCTTAAGGTTTAGCATGACAGTTTTATTATTGATGATGAGATATTTCTTTAGCAGGACTGTTTTAAACCCGTTACTGAATAATGCATCTGCTTTAAAAATTTTAAATCCTGAGATGAAGAGAAGCTGATGAATGTGAAGTCACTCCGGGAGCCCCTGAAACTCACCAGATCATCAGGTATGAAATATTCAGGGCTTACCAATGAGAGGAGAGAGAAAATACACGGCATGAGTCTAACTGGCAAATCTGGTCTCTTTAATGCTGCGTTCACCTTTTACCCTGACGAGGCTGACATTAATTGACACCTTTCAAGCCTCTCAAGCATGTAATTATGCTGCAGGTAGCTGCAATCTATAGCACCTATCATTTTACAGCGATCGAGCTTTGCATGGGTAATTCATTACCTCTACAGGAAAGTAAGATGGAACAAGTGGCAGCCTGAAATGATAAAACTCAGAGGGAGGCTGAAGTTACTGAATTGTTAACATTTATGCAAAAGTCAAGTTATGGATTCCAGCTTTACTGCATTTTATAGGAATCAAAGTGTTAGTTAGAAAAACCTCCAGTTGGTTTATGTGGAGAGGGCGGGGCTTAAAACCCGTACTGGAGCCAGCCACTAGGGAGGTGAGCAGGTGAGGGCTGCTGAACATTATTTATTTATCTAAATGTGTATATCATGAAAGCTCTCATCTACGTGTTATCCCAACACATTTGGAGTCGCCTAATAAATGAAGGCCTCATGAGTTGATCTCTTTGAAATAAACGCTCTGGCGCTCCTGTTTCAGGAAGTAGAAGTTACCCGGAGCTGGGGAGAGAAGCTCTGAGCACGTCTGTGGGTCACAGGTCAGCAGCAGAACCACAGGAGCGCATGTGGGAGGATTTCCTTCCACTGAAGCGAGTGTCTGTCTTTCAGAGGTACGTGTCACTTGGAGAAGTGATCCCTGGTTGTGAAACTTTGGCTGAACAGCACTCTCCAGTGTTGCAGCGCAGTGCGGACACAGCCTCTAGGACGGGGGATTCGTTTCCAGGCCTGGAGGGCCTGTCTACAGCCCGTTGCTCTGCTCCAGCAGTTTAACTGAGGGGTCGCAATAACAAAACCAATCTGTCTTCTTTAAATATGAGATAACTGTCTGAGCCAGACCCAAGGCGAAGAACCACTGGTCAGAAAGAACAATAAAAGCTCCTGCAAACTAAACTGGTTGGATGTTTTAATGCTGCCACATTTTTAAATCTCATCTATTTATCTTCAGGAAAGGTTTCTTGCATATAAACAGCTAAGTTAAATTCATTAAACCACAAATTTTATCAGTAAGATTGTGTGCATGAGGCTGTACCTGTAGTGTGATTCCTTTACATTACATCATGTGTCAATGTGCTGTAACCCATGAGAAGGCACTCATTGAAGTATTTTATTTGTTTAAATTTCAGTCCAGTGTGTTATTGTAGTCCATAACTAAAGTGCATTTCTGTTACAATTTTCAAAAATATTTACTCACATGCAGAAAATCAGAGAAAACAAAGTGATCAAACATAGATGCTGGCCCTGTTCTGGTAAAAGAAACCCCAAAATAAAACACGTGAATAAGTTAAATAAACCTTGATTTTTAATAAAACAGGTCATTATAAGACACTTTAGAATAATCTAGCTAATTTTAGAACATTATATCACTGTTCAAAGTTACTGAATTTGTCTCATAATTTTTAAGTAATATAATGTATTTTTATAAAACAGATTACTGTGGAATATTTTTTTGTTATTGAACAATAGATACTTTTTCTGATCAAATATAGATTATTAGAATATTTTTGAATATTTTATATTTGAGGATCTTTCTCATTATCATCTTCCTTCTGTTCATCATCATCACTGAGGGTGAGAATGGTTGGTACAATAACTGTCCTGCATTTCCCAGAGAAATCTTAGTTTAAAACTACAAAATGTATTTAATATCATAATTGTTATTATTACTGTTACCATGAAAGATTGTCGAAAAATCAACAGAATTGACCTAAAAATATTCATAATTATGTTTACTTGTTCAGGGCGTATGTTCAATAATGACAGATTTGATTTTCATGCTAAGATTCCACCAACTTTAATGAGTTTTAACATTTACAACACATGTATCCTTATTTAGCACAACTAGTCAGCTTGGTGATGTGGGAGTTTCATGAACCTAACATTGTTAGTTTTCAGAGATCTGACTGTAAACACGAGAGGAGACCGAGGGGTTTTCTGGCTCTGCAGACACACCAATATTTGGCGCGTTATAGCCCCACCCTGATTGGTGGAATGGCGCCATGGCGCAGAATGTGACTAGCTTGATCTCTGATGATTGTTTGGGTGAAATCTCGTAATTCTAAGAGTTTGTAAAAAGGCACATCATTTATGATGTGAGAGGAAGTGTCTAAATATGGACGTTGGCCATATTAAGGGTTAGGCATTTAGCTTTTCCCCTTTATAGTTATTTAAACTATCATCTGTTGGCTGCCGGCCAAACATCCTCATTGATAATAAACAAATATGAGATAATCAGTGCTGTTACCGTGTCTGCCAGTCCTAAGAGGTTCTGTTTGAAACGTGCAACCTTAGATGCTCATAAGTTCTCTTTGTTTCTTTATTAAATTAAATACGGCTCCAGTGCTTTTGCAACAATAATAATCAAGAAAGAAGAACAAGCATGGGAAAAAGAATCAATTTCAATTTAAAATCTATGACAAGCTAATGGATGGTGTGTAGGGCTGGCTGTGGTGGGAATGTAAAGTGCTCTGAGCTGCAAGAGGAGGCAGAACTCCTGCAGATGCCACCAAGCTTAATGCTCCCCTCCAGTTTGGAAGTCTCATGAACTATTGAATTTTTATTTCATACAGTCATTGCACACCTCAGCGTTCAATATTAATCATTCATTGCATGGCATTTAGGATCACAGCCATTTTCAGTGAAGAAAAGTGCACAGACCATCCTTTAATCGTTTCAACACTGTAAAACCTGTCTTTGTAACATAATTTCTGATTTAAATCAGGATGGTGTGCATTCCTTATTCACTTCTTCTCAGTGTTTCAAACTATATACAGCGACGTTCATGTATAAAGTGCATAGGAAATTATTACCAAACAAATTATTAATGCTATTTATAAAACCAGATCACGTATATAATTTCAGATACAAACTTAACTTTAGGCATACATATTTTAGAACAACATTAAAGTCATTTTGTATTTCTGTTACGGGTGTCAAAGTTTGGAATAAGCTAAGTGGGGATCTAAAGCAAAGTCCCTCATTGCATGAGTTTAAAGAGAAGTATAAAAAAATTATACTAATTAATTACATGGAGGAGGAGGAAAAGTTGTAAGGGTGTTGCATTTGATTGTAATTGTCTATTGTTGGTGAACTGGGAGCTGTGAACATGGCGGGGGGGGGGGGGGGGAGCATAAAAAATGTAAATTTTGTTTGTGTGATTGAGGATAAAACATGTTATAGGAAAATGGCAATGACACTCAGTGTAGGGAAAATCTTTTTTTGTTTTGTTTTTATCTTACTTGAAATTTGATTTGGGGGGGATTATATAAGCTACCAGAGCTTCTTTCCCTTCCTATTGAACATGTTCTACATATATATATATATACATACATGTATATATATATATATATATATATATATATATATATATATATATATATATATATATATATATATATATACATGTATATATATATATATATATAGACATACATGTATATATATATACATATATATATATATATATATATATATATATATAGACATACATGTATATATATATACATATATATATATACATACATGTATATATATACATATATATATATATATGTATATATATATATATATATGTATGGGTTTCTTTTTGAATACTTTAATTGTCTATTGATTTACATTATATATATATATATATATATATATATATATATATACATACATGTATATATATATATATACATACATATACATACATATATATACATATATATACGTATGTATATATATATATATATATATATGTGTGTGTGTATATATATATATATATATATGTATATATATATATGTATATACATATATATATATATATATATATATATATATATATATATATATATATATATATATATATATATATATATGTATGTATGTGTTTCTTTTTGAATACTTTAATTGTCTATTGATTTACATGTTCAACAAAGAAAGAAATGAAAATGAGTGAGAAGGGACAATTTAAAAATACGTTTTTCAAAAACAAACTGGCTGCAGCTAAGAGGCTTTGGAGTAGGAATGGCTCCTCTCACTGACCTCACAGCTTCTTCTTGTGTCCTGATCTGTCATACAAGCACTGCCTACGTGTGTGAGGCTGGTGGGATGATGTGTGACCTGTCCGTTTTCCCAGGATGCTCGACTTCACAGATTCAAACAAGGAAGTCACATCATCCCTGCAGGATTCAGTGATTTTCTTTGATTTGACATGTTTGGTTCTGCCTATGACTGTTGAGCTAGCTCAGCTTGATTCTACTTCACTCTGGTTAATGTGCACCAGCCTGAGCTTTGGCTCTACTACTGGTCGGATGTTCCAACCAGCCAGAGAGAACTCTTGAGGACACTAGGAACCTTTTCATCTTTGGGAGCTCACATGCTTTGATTCAGTTTTTTTTTTGTTAAAAAAGAGACCCAGATCTATTATATCTTGACAACTGGAAACCATTGTTTGAACCTCTATATAACATATAACACTTTGTTGGGGCTCACAAAGGCCCAGGAGCCCTCATAAAGGACCAAACTCAACCCCATAATAAAGCCCTACGGAAAGACTGTCCATTCATGGTGTCCCGATTCACCATTTAATCGATGTTGTGCAATGTGACACATGAACATCCATTGTAAATGTTCAAAAACAATTATGAATAAATTCTGAAAAACAGCCACAAGGCATGGCAGGAACATCAAAGTCAAGCCTGGACACATTTGGAGGACGGACCAGAGCAAAAACCAAAACTGCAATGACTGAAGCATCAGTCACTGAGCATGGGATTTACTCATCAGGGGATTAAAGAAAAGTTGTGTTAAAACTAAAATAAAATAAGACTACCAACATGTGACGGTGTTGTAGCGTTAGGAAGTTTATAATGGTCTGCCCTTAACAGCTGCCCCTTCACACAGTAACATCGCCAAGGTCGGACGCTTGGTTCAGTATGTTTACATTCCAGGAGAAGAGACAGAAGAACAGAAGAAGAACGCTTTTCATTAATTAATCAAAGTACTTTATTTGTGATAAGCTAATCAAAGCATTGGTTGATCATTAATAATCAGGTGAATGATCTGTGAAATAAAGATGTCATGAATTATGTGTTTAAATGAATAAACAGGACTGCGCCAGACAGACTGATATACATTGCCATGGAAACGCATGACACATTGTTTTCAACCAATCAGAACTTTCGTCTGTCGTAGAGAGAATCTGGGATGTTTACTTAATGTGTCCAATCCGGTTTACTAAGATAGGTAAACAATTAGGAGATATAAAAGAAGGCAACGCCATTTTATGGGAGTTCCACGTTAAGTTCCACGTTGACATCAGCTCTGTTCGATCCGAGCTCCAAGGAGTTACATCATACTCTCAACATTGTTTTCAACCAGCTCTCAATCCATCACCGCAAAGAGGAATACAGGCTGGCCATCTGTATTTCCTGTTTTAAGCTGAGAACTGTTCAAGCTGGAGATTTCCGTCGTTTGTACCAACGAGACTACGTTCTTTCAAAATAAGAGTGAACTTGCCGACGCCTGCCGACTACTACCGGAGTCATCCTCAGACGGGCTTTGTAGTGCTGCGACCGCTGTTTCACCAGCTCCAGTACAACCGAGGGTCCCAGGACCTGGCATTTCCTGATCTACACGGGAGACTCCATATACGGTAACGTGGTCACGGCAATATGGCGGCTCATGTCATCAGCTTCTGAAGCCTCGTGGTAGCCTAGTCATAACAAACCACATTCGCTACGTCAGCCTAGAGATTCTGAACAAAACACACACACACACACACTAACTCGAAACATCTAAATCCATATGCATTCATCATTGAGATAGTCCTGGTAGGTTGTAAGAATTTATAATTATAGAAATTAAAGATTCTTAAACGATCCCAACTCTCTCTCTCTTTTCTTGTCTCTCAGTCAACACAGAGTGTTTTACTCCCTGATGATAAAAACAACCACTTCTGATGACCTAATTAAAGTGTATAAATATACAAAATCAGATAATTAAATTATCTAATTACAGTATATGAATATACAACTTCAAATCACAACATTATGGCGAGCTTAGCCTGATATCTGCACAGTTTATTACACTTTGTGCCGATTTTGAGACATATTTGGGATTTTTGTTCAGTGTGAGTTCAGAGGGAAAGGAAAAGGCGAGCCTTTCCTCCATCAGCTTAGAGCAGTGCTTTTATCTTGAAGGAGGGTTGCACATTCATCACCCTCCACAGGAGGCGCTGTTTCATCAAAACACCTTAAAGCTGACGTGGCGTGAGGCCATCTTGAGGCCTAGGTATATTTTTCCTGTCTTGGTACGTTGAAAACTGTCTGTTTTATTGTTTGTAGCTGTGTTTGTGACACTGTGTGGACATTTTTAGTAAAATCGGAGATTTTACTCCCCGTCGAGATTCATTCATTTCGGTGTGGCGACTGATCAGTGCCAATTCTTTTCCGGGTAACCACGCTAGCATAATCGTTAGCTTAACTCGCTAATATTATCAGCTGTAAGCTGTAAGCCGTGGATAGAGACCGCGGACCGCATCTGCACACCAGAGTGCAGTCGCTAAAGTCCCTAATTACCTGGTCGCTGACGACGTTTGGTTAATCAGGCATTTTTTTGTGCTGGTAGCTCCAGACAATAGCTAGCATTAGCCAGAGAGCTAACTAGCAACATCGGTTTAGCCTCGGGTACGCGTACCGATAAGCTGTCTAAGCCGTTCCGACGCAGCGAATCTGCGTCCTAAATTCCGCTGAACCTTCCGGTACAAAGTACAGTCGGTTCAGTTAGCGGAGATTCTTGTCTCCGCTCCGGTGTGTAACACCGCGATTCGCTACCGGGAGAAACGCCGAGTGACGGACGGCGCATGCGCGGCGATCCGCCATCTTAGGTAACCCGACACGTAGTTCGACCCGCCATCTTGGGTAGGTCAAAAGAGAATGTTATTTTTGGCATTACTAAACGATTTTGCCCAAAATATTCATTCAAAAGCCAAGCTTCCCTGTAACTAATTCTTTAATAAGTCTACAGGTAAGGTTGTTTCTGGAGAAATTAGTAAATTAAATAACACATTACTGATTTGGAAGATGGGCTCAGAGGAAACAATGCAATTTCCATCACAACTTCAGGCGGCGATGCAAAGCGCTTTCCTACCAAGAATGACTGAGATGAGGAACATGATGAACATGATCAGCACTCTTCAGCAGGACGTCGAGGGCGTCAAACAGTCTGTGCGTGAGTTTCAGGCAACACGGGCAGCAACCCCGTGTTTGGCAGAGACGCCGCCAGATGAGACAAAGATGCTGCAGGCTGATGTTTTCACAGGTTCTGACTCGCAGGAAAACAACAACACCTCGAAGGAAAGCAACAACACCTCACCGGTTGTTCCATCCGTGGCGATGTTAGGCGATACACCCATGGACAACGACCCTGGTACCGCTATCGCCGTGACTGACAAAGTTTTGCTAGCACCTCTGGTCGTGAGGACGGGGTCTAATTGGCCCGCAGTTGAGGTCACTGTAAATCAGGGACATCGCTGTGTCGCGTTACTGGACACAGGTGCGGACATTACGCTCATGAGCGGGGATTTTTACAGCAGCATGTGCGACAAAAGGGGGGAGGGCCTCTCACCCCCCCGACTCATTACCGGCTCGATGATTTTCACTGATTTCGGTGGCGATCCAGGAACAGCGTCTTCGAAGACTGAGGTGAACATCTCGATAGGGGCCATGTCCTTCAAACACCCCGTGTACATCGATGAGAACATGTTCTTTCCCATGCTCATAGGGTTGGACTGTCTCCGGTGCCTGGACGCTAAAATCAGCTACAAGTCCGGGGAACTGTTTGCGCATGTGACAAAGCCTAAGCCGTACAAGCCGCCGCCTGACAAGGACTTCCACTACTCTGTGGCAAGCCTTTCGGGCGAGGCCGCGACTACGGGCTCACCACCACGCTCAAAGCCGCCCGGAAAGCCACCTGAAGTTCTGTCCCAGATTGAGAATGTCATAGACCAGGCTGATGCTCTCACCAACGAGGTCGAGCGAGACAAACTACGACAACTTTTGCTGAAGTACTCGGATTTTCTTTCACTTGACTCCTTGGACTGTGGTCTGACCACTATCCATGAAGTCTGGATTCCTACAAGGCCAGATGCACCGCCGACCCTTGTGCGGCAATACAAGATTCCCCTGGTGTCCCAGGGACCAGTCCAGGAAATCATTGACAGCCTCTTGGCTAAGGGGATCATTCGACCCTGCAACAGCACCTACTCGGCTCCGTTGTGGCCGGTACTGAAGCCTAATGGTAAGTGGCGACTAACCATTGACTACCGGCAACTCAACAAACAGGTTCCCTTGTCTAGGTGGCCTATGGCATGCCTGGAGCAGGAGCTTCCACGAGTGAAAGATGCTAAGTACTTTTCCACACTTGACATTGCGTCCGGATTTTGGATGATCCCCGTCCACGAATCGGACCAACACAAACTTGCCTTCTCCTTTGCCAACCGGCAGTACACCTTCACCCGGTGTCCTTTTGGTTATTCCAACTCACCTGCTGAGTTCAACATCTTCTTGAACAAAGCCTGCCCCGATGCTCGAGAGCGAGGTACCCTCATCTATGTCGACGACATTCTTGTTCGTCAGCGTACGTTAGATGATCACCTGTCCGAACTGGACCATTTCATGGGTCAGCTCGCGGCGGCAGGTGCAAAGATCTCTCTCGCCAAAGGACAGTGGTGCAGGTCGCAAGTTCAGTATGTTGGCCTCCTGGTGGGACCACAGGGAGTGCAGCCTCAACTTGGCAGAATTCAGGGCATTGCCACCATCACCCCTCCGACAAACGTCTCCGAACTTCGGAACTTCTTGGGGGCCTGCAACTACTCGCGTCAGTTCGTGGAACATTACGTGGACAAAGCACGACCTCTGACTAATCTGTTGAAGAAGGATGTGGCATTCGAGTGGGCAGAGCAGCACCAGCAGGCCATGGATGACCTGAAGGCCGCGATGTACTCGGCTCCGTGCTTGGCGCTCCCCAACTGTGACAAGGTGTTCCACCTTGAGGTTGGTTTCTCAGCTCACTGTTTGAGTGCTGGTCTCTACCAAATTCACGACTGCGACAGGCGTGTGGTAGCCTATGCTAGTAAGCTCTTGTCTGGGCCTGAGTTGAAATACTCAGACTGTGAAAAAGCTTTGCTTTCCACCATGTGGGCAGTTAAGTACTTTGCGAACTACATTGGCGGCCAGAAAATCATCATTGAGACACAGCACCAGCCGGTGACCTTCCTTAAGAGTCAGCGCATCAGGGATGGTGTGGTGACCAATTCGCGGATTGCGTCATGGCTGCTGGCTCTTCAAAGCTTCGACATCGAGGTGCGCTACGCCCAGAACCGACGTAGCCCTCTTGACATGGATTTGGCTGCGTGCCAACACTGCTCAGACGACGCGATCGCGTCACTCCTGCCAGCCAGTCCCCCTCAGACTATTCTAAACCACCACTACTACGACCAGGACCTGAGAACTCACCTGCTTGCAGCATTCTCGTTCCTACAAGCATCTCTGGAGAAGTCGGCTGAAGGCAGAAAAACGTATTACGATAAGAAAGCCTCACATTCCGAACTCGAGGTGGGTGATGAGGCCTGGTACTACATTTTCGCTCCCAAAACGGGTGGCAATAAGGGGAAGCTGGCTAAGAAACTTTTGCCCAAATGGTCGGGTCCATACCTGATAACAGATAAGATCTCTCCGGTCGTGTATCAGATCAAGATCACCGGCAAAAACAGGGCACCCGTCTACAAATGGGTACACAGGGACCATATCAAACTGCGCAAGGGTTCCGCAGATTTGGCCGATGACAACAACAATCTACCGACTTCAAAAGGGGGGTGAAAAATACGTCCCGTTGGTTCCACAGGTTTCTATCTCAGGTTACACAAATTTGTTTGTGAGTGTGCATGGTTGTCTTTCATGTTATACGTCACGTGCAGACTTAGGGTGTGTTGAGATGGACGTGCTGTGGGCTCCTGGAGTCAGGTAAATGGCCAGGTAACAGTAAGTGGGTTAGGCCACATAGTACTGTTGTCCAAAATTTTTTTTTTCTCTTTACTAATCACAATTCCTTATGGGTACATTCACATGAAGGGATTACTAACTACTGATTTACATTTTGGTACTGATTTACATTTCTGATTTTTGATAGTATCTTTGAAGTTGATTTAAGAGTGATTGTTATGATTATCAAGTTGATTTATCTTACGGGCCATAACAAATTTTGCCCCTATCCTGACAGCATGTATTTCCAGTGAGGATTCACTGATACCAGTTAGGGTTCTTTCATTTTCTGCTTTTCGCATCATCCTTTTTGCATCTTACACGGAGAGGGTTGCAACCATTTCTTCACTTAATGGGTAATTCACATAAAACTTACACATAGTACAACAGGTACTCATAGAGTTAGGTTTTTATTTCTTGATGACATGAAATGCCATTTTGTCGTGTCTACATTGAAGTGCCTGCACTGTGCTCTCTCTCCTCTGCTGAGCTCGTGAGGATCCTGCTTCCTGGGGGTGGATCCGTGCCTCGTCATCTGCATCGACTACTCCTGGGTGGTGCTCCGGCTCGTTGGCCTTGGATGACCGTGGTTCCGGCATGGCTGCTGGGACACCTCATTCGTTGGGATTACTGTCTACTACTCTTCCCTTTTTGTGGATTACGATAAGTACTGTTGCAAAGTTCAATTTTTATTTGGAATATTACCCTGCCAGTGGATACAAAGTTCAATTTTTATTTGGAATATTACCCTGCCAGTGGATACACAGATCAATTTGCTTTTTGGAATAATTACTTGCTCGTGGATATACACAAGATTTGCTCCTGCTTTGCTGTTTTGCCCGTGTGGATATAAAGCTGCTGTTGCTTCAATTGTGGCTTCCCTGGGGAATAGTTAATAACCTGCTGACTTGTGTTCTTCCTGAGGAGTGTGCGAGACTGTTCTTTTTTTTTTTTTTTTTTTTTTTTAACGTGTCCTGTCTGGCTGTGAAGCAAGCAGAATTGATGTCTGAATGCTGGTGACAAGCCTTACAGATTTATTCTCAGGTGGAGCATCAAAGCGTTTGCTTTTAATGTCACGCCTGATACTTAAAACTTTATTGTTATTGTTGTTGAATGCTTTGTAATTCCGACCAGACACGGAGACAGAGGTGAAAGAGAAAGGAAAAGAAAAGGTGGGGAGAGGGGGGGGGGGTCCACAAAAATAAACAAAAATGAACAAGAGTCTGCTTCTAGACCTGCAGAAAAAAGGACAAAAAAAAAAAACAAAGGGACACAAAAAAAGGGACACGACAACAATACAACAAGATCTACCTATCACTGCGTCAACTTGATGAAAAGAAAAAAAAATATATAATCAATATTGCTTAACTGAAGAATCACGATAATAAATCACAACGCATTAAGTGCCCACCATAGTCTTAAGACCTGTGTTTAACGTGCCCAAGCCCATACTTTTGAGAGCACCATGTGAGCACCTGTGTGTGTACACGCGCTTGTTTATTTAAGGTTTTTCTATAGGAGCGCCCAACAGAGAGTGTGAGGGATCCCAGATCCGCCCCCCAAAGATGCGCAGGAGACGGGGGGAGCTCCAAGTCCCAGAGATCCAGGCGCTGCCCCAGAACGCAGGAACCCCAAGGAGACTGCAACCAGGAAGGCCCCCGTCCCCCTCGAGAGGCACAGAGGATCGCCCCGGGGGGCCACAACCAGCAGCCGGCAGAGTCCCTGGAGATATCAGCGGCAAGCCCACAGGCCCGCCCACAGCCTCCCACCCCCTAGCCGGCCGAGCCCGGGACCCAGCGACCCGGGACCCAGGGGCGACCACCCCCGCCGGGGACCCAGCAGAGCCCAGGGACCCAGACCCCACCAGGAAGCCACCGGAATCTAACAGGCAGATGCCAAAATCTTAAACCCCCAGACCCGGTTGCCACAAACACTCAGGCAGACCAAGGCATAAGCCCCACACCAGGTGTGGCAGGGGGAGTGGGGACAGAGATCTATATCATCAAGAGAAGTTCCAGGAGAGGGGAGGACCCAAAGGCCCCACCTGACATATACAGTCATACACAAACACAGTCACACGCTCCCTCCCTCATTCTCACACATGCACATACAACCCAAGACTTCCAAAAATGCATGCCGGACACCCACTCATGCTCCCCATACACACCCTATTCACTCTGGTCCCGGTACTGCTGCACATTGGGTACAACCATCACCGGTAACCAGAGTTTGACCCTTTCTGCTGGGGTGCTGATGAGCAGGCTCCACCGCCCAACGCTGAGCACAGCAACCCACCACCCCAGACCCCAACCAGACGGCCAGATCTCCCTCCTAGCCTCCAGCCCCAGGAAGCCAAGCAACAACAGAGGTGTGCTAAGACCCCTAGTCTCCCTCCGCCTGCTCCATTATAGTGTTGTGTGTTGATGAGGTGTATTCCATGGCTGTGGTGAGCGGGCAGTGCGGGCATCATCTGGCCTATGCCAGCTGATGCCACCGCACCACCCCACTTACACCCTCAGCCATCAGTGTCTAAGTGCAGTTTAAAATTGGAAGTGGGCACCGGCACTCGGGAGGAGGCTGAGAAATCCCCCTGCCAAATGCCGTTGAATGTGCTCACTCCCAGGGCCCTAAGTGTGTGTTTGTGTAGAATGTCGTCAGTGGAAGTGTTTAAGGTGCAAATAAAACTGGGGGGCAGGGTGCCACAGGAATGCGGAAATGGGGTCCATACCCGCACTCCCTGACTTGCCCACCCCCCAAGGTCCTATGTGCATGTTTGTGTGATGATGTGAGGGAGCAGGAGGAGAGAAATATGTGGGGATGGGGAGGAATGGCTGGTTGGGCTTAGCCCTCCAGGGAGCCATCTCCCCCACTGGCCCCAATAGGCACTTCTGTTGTCAAATTGCTGCCCAGGGCATGGAGACCCCAGCCCATCCTGCCAGGGCCCAAAGCAGCAGCATTACAGAGCCTCACGGAGCCCGAGGGCACCAACCCAGCCCCACCCCAGCAGAATATCTATGCCCATCCCTGCATTTGCACAACTTCCAGATTATATAAGACATGGGACATCCAGGTAAGGTTGGGTCCTCCCCCTCCTGGACTTCCCCCTCCCATGTGATGGAACAGCAGAGGAGCCAAGGTCTACCTGAGGTTCCTGAACCTGGGCCAGGCACTGCTGCATGTTCCTGCCTTCTTCCCAGCAGCATACATGTCAGGACCCGACCCCCAAGGCCCCGCCCAGATCCTCACGCGGGGCTGGCCACACCCACACCCCGAGCCCCCAGGCCCCCACCCAGACCCGCCCAGGGGTAATGCAGCTGCCAGGCAGTCACCCATGGCCGCCGCCAAGACCTCCAAGGGGCCCCACTCACAACCGCCAGTAGTCCACCCCCCGAGGCAACCCAAGCACCTCCAGAGGGGGGCAACGGCCCCCCAGTTCCAGACACCCCCAGTGAACCCACCTCCAGGGAACATCCGGATACTCCAAAGTCAGACACCCCCCCCCCCCCCCCCCCCATCATCCCGCAGGACAACATCAACGGTCCCCCATCATCGCTATGTGATGGAACCGATCAAAGGAGCCCAGAGAGATTGATCTGAAGTGGAAGCAGAGGCTATATAAAGTGTAATATCATCTAACAAAAGATTTCTATACTGGTTAATGCAGAGAGTTTCTCTATTTTTCCAATTCAAGAGGATAGTTTTCTTAGCGATGCATATGGCAGTCAGAACCACGTGAACCACAGATGTTTCAATCGGGACATCGTCCAGGTTTCCCAGTAAACAAAGAGAGGGGGTGGTTGGGATATGACATTTCAGAGACTTTGACAGGTCTTCACACACTCTACCCCAAAATTCCTGGACAGGTGGACAGGACCACAGTGCATGAATGTAATTGTCAGGAACGTTGTTTGTGCAGTGTGTACAGGTGTCAGATGACACAAACCCCATCTTGAACATCCGATGACCTGTATAGTGTACTCTCTGTAGAATTTTGTACTCATTTAATTGTAAATTGGAGTGTCTGATCATTTTAAAAGTTTTTAAACAATTTTGGGACCAGAAGTTCTGGTCAAAGCTAACTGATAGATCCACCTCCCATTTTTCAATAGGGATTACTATTCTATCGTCTATTTTGGACAGTGTCTTATAAACTTTAGACAGTAGTTTGGGGGGTTTGAGATTATAGAAGTCTAATACCCTTGGTGGTGTTTGTAATTCTATTTTATTGAGCTTAAATTTTTGTTTGACTACAGATTTAATTTGGTGATATTCCCTGAAGCATTCTCACACTCAGACACACCCACACACTGTTCTTCCCACACACACACACACACCTAGGCGGAGATCCCAGGGGGGACGGGGGGGACCCCTCAAACAAAGTTGTCCCCCCCACAAAAGCTATTGTAAACACAGAAATGCTATTAGTAAACCTGTATTGTCTTCTAAAATCACAACGTAAAAGTTAGTCTGCAAATACAAAACAATGTGCTTTTAAGTGTTGAGAAATTATAGTCCCCCCCCCCCCCCCCCATTCCTCAAGTTCGTACGGTCGGTCCACACGCGCTGTTTCCAACGGGCGGGGCTGCCGTCTCTGCCCCGCTCACAGCTTCACAGCAGCCCGCAGGCTCACAGGAAGCGGGAATCAAAAAGCCAGTGGTTTCCTGCAGTAAGTCATTTATCACACGCTTGTTCTACAAACTTAAATATGTATGTCAAATGTGGTCAGAAATGTCAAACATAGACACCGATTATCTTTACATTTTGATCACCGGTCGGAGATCCCTTTATGACAGACCACCACAGTAAAAAAAAGTTGTCACTTCCTGTTCTCTGGTCATTCCAGGATTATTCCGCTATTATTCCTCCATTCACTAAGGTGATCAAAAGTTCCTTTTTCCGGACACGTACGCTTTCACGGTCTGCCCCTGGAATCTGCGGAGCATTTATAGATAGATGAAAATGTCCGTGTTTCATCCTATTTAGCAGATGAATATGGTAGAATCAAAACTAACTGGCCCGATATATGGAATACCACAGCGTTTAACCGCTCTTATCCCGTCTTTCCCAGGCTCTGCAGTTGTTTACAATATGTCAAAGTGCAGGTGCACCGTGCAGCTTAGGGATGAACTGGTTGTAGCAAATGTGTGGTGGAGGCACGTTGCTCAAAGCTCTCAGTGTAAAACATAGAGCCAAAGATCCCGTTGGCCACACAGACCCAAAAACACTATGAAAACTGAGAAAAGTGAGAGATCGATTAAACTGAAAGATAAACTATAGAGTATGTATATGTTTAGTGTATTTGTAAAGTAAAAGTTTTTAATTTGTATTATTAAAATGAAACAAATATTTCAAGAATATATTTTTAGATTTTGTGTATCTTTTCATTCAGTAGGACTTAGATAAAGTTATTAAATATTACAGAGTTATTCTCTAATAGCCTACAAACATTTCTATGATTTATTAAAGAGATTTCAGTCATTTTGATACTTGACTTGTGAAAGCTGGTTTGAAGTTTGTTATTTTTTCTAGACATATTTAGAAGGAAAATTTCAAATATATTAAAATCAATATGGAACTATTTGGATAGTAGCTTTCATGTTATGTGATTTAATAAAATTTTAATTTGACATTTATGTTCTCTTTCTTTGTTGTGAAAAAATTAGATACGTTTTAGTGCTTAAAATTAATGCTTTGCATCCGTCCACACGTGTAGCTGTTGGTCAGCTAATAGCCGTGTCATTTCAGGACATGTTGCTTCAACTATTAATGATCTACTTTTAAATCTTTATTCTGAATTGCTTATTTCGTTTTAGGCCACAGTCTTGTTATTGAAATGAAAACAAAGAAAGGATGCTCATGGAGATGTACAGAATTGGCAAGATATTATTGTTGATCAATATCCTCCAGCTCCGTTCTAATGACAATATCCCATCTTTGTGTGTGTTGCTGTCCAACTGTCAGCAGACCAGGTCAGTTGAAATGGCAGAGAAACAAAAAACGGCAGACATCAGGTCGTTTTGTAATGCTTCAGAACGTCAAGTAAGTAGAAACTTGCATTTTGATAAAGACATCTATAAGAAAGAAATTAAATTGTTTCTAAATGGTTTCATTAGGCAAAGTCCAGTCACTTGAGCACAGGCAGCCAGAGCCTGTCAGACACAGGCACAGAGTCACAGGTCAGTCGCTTATGAGGACATACAGTGTTCAGTGTTTCCCCTAGGAATTTTTCCAGGTTAGATGCTGTTGGTCTTTCTTCTGTTAGACCAAGCACAGGTACGGAGAAGATGGAGTTAAACACCTTTTGAGTTGGCAGAATGTGGAGTCAAATGATCAGAGAAGTCCAGTCACTGTTTCACCGCTCGAGAGGGGAGAGAGCTTTGCAACTTCAGCAGGTCCCGCGATCTGCTCCTGACAGTTGCTTCAGACACTCTCTCCGTTCTGCTGAAAACGGCTGATTTTTATTGAAGATTAATGGAATGTTACATACGCAGTTTGCCATGTACATACGTCATTGGTCATGACAGGTAAAAAATAACAGCCTTGTTAGTGGACAGTTTAATACATCACTAGAACATGCATCCTTGAGATTACTAGGAACATCCTGATACATCCTTGACAGAAAGATACATTCGCCGGTACCGAGAGGAGAGTGAGAGGAGCTGGAATGTGCTCACTCCCTTCTATGGTGCAGAACAGAACATGCTGCTGTAAATCTTTGTGTAGAGGCCTTGAGTATCTGAGCAAGTGTCCATAGCATAGAGTAATACAAATGAGCTTATAAGGTAAATATATAAAAGAAGCTTATAAGGTAGATACATATATTTTCAATCCCCCTTTTGAACTCTTTTAAGAGTTCAACAAAGATGTAGGAAATCAAAACAACAACACCAAATTTCATCAAAAAGAATCTAATAAGCAAAGTTTTAAAACACCAATACAAACAATCAGATTACAGCTTCTCATATTTCCAGCAGTAAACCAATACAAAAAACATGATCATATATGTAACTGAACATGTTACAACATGATTGGATCGCATGCTCACCCGTATGAGGGCGAAAAACCCTAATTATCGTACGTTAATAGGGAAAATTCCCCCATGTCCTCCCATTTTGGGACGAACGCCTTTTGGCACAGAGTGGGCATGCCTAGGTCATCAATGATCAAAAAATAAAAACAACACAATCAAAAACTCATAGAAATGAACAGGTGAAGGGATTGTTACATAAATCACTGAACATTCTCACACTCTAACATCATCTTCTTCATCATGAGAGTCATCACTATCATCAGAGGGTTCCCCTCCCAAATAGATGTTAGGATTGGCTAGTAACAAGGGCATCTGGATAATTGGGTCAGCAGGTGGAGGAGAGATGGCAATGGTGATCAATCTGTACATTCAGAATTGAGTTTGGAAATGCAATGAGCGCAAACATATATCTAATACTAAAACAGATAAATGAGTAATAATATAAAATGAGTAGAGGGGGTAAAATAGAACCCTTGTAAAATAAATGAGGGTGTGAAATAGAACCCTGATAAAATAATGGAGGGTGTTAAATATAACCCTTGTAAGATAAATGAAGGGTGTTAAATAGAACCCTTGTAGAATGTTCGTAGGGTGGTTACTTCTTCCCCCTGTTAAGGTCCCTTCACTGGCTCCAGGCAGCTGCAGGGGGTGATGATGTCAAGATTCTCGTCCTGCAGGATGTGGTGGCAGCTTGGCATGCTACCTCGTCCCGCAGAATTGGTAGCTTGGCACGCTACTGTAGTCAGCTACTTCTCTTCCTGGTTTTTGGATCCTTTTTCTGTTTAGGCAGATGTCGGCTGCTTCTCGTCCTGGTCCTTGGGTCCTCTTTCCTGGTCAGGCAGTTGTCGGCTGCTTCTCTTCCAGGTTAGGCTCCTCCCTTTGTGACAGGTTCTCTTGGACCTCGGTCAGGGTGCGGTGTGGCTCTTCCGCTGCAGCACACTGGGTCCAATGGTACCAGGAGTCTCCTTTGCCGTCCAGCCGGACAGCGTGTGACGTCCTCTCCGTGATCCTGTAGGGTCCGGTCCACCTTGGTTCCGTCCACTTCCTTTTGGTGACTTTCAGCAGGACCCAGTCTGTCCCAGGTTGTGGAGATGGGGCATCTGTGGTGGTACGATCAGCCTTAACCTGTAACGAGAACTGAGAGACAAGACTATGCAACAGGTTATAATATGACCTTGAGTCGAGGGAGTCAGTCAGGTCAGCAGTCAGAGGTAGTTTTGTGGCGGGTCCTGGAAACGGCCGTCCAGTCTGTAGTTCAAAGGGAGTAAACCTTGTGGTTTTGTTAACTGAGCTCCGTGTGGACATCAGAGCAAGGGGCAGAGCTTCTAACCAAGTTAGTTTGGTCTGTGTTCAGATTTTAGCCAATTTGACCTTTAGCGTTTGATTCATCCTTTCCACCTTTCCCTGGGACTGAGGATGATACACTGAACCAAACTTGTGTTTCAGTCCCAGCATGGTTTCAACCTCTTGTAGATCTTTGTTCTTAAAATGTGTCCCATTGTCCGATCTAATTTTTTCCGGGAACCCGTGTTGGGGAATGTAATGATTGATCAAACATTTGATGACTGTTTTGCTGTCTTCTTTTTTCGCAGGCCAAGCCTCCGGCCATCCAGTGTAGGCATCTACACACACTAGGAGATACCTGTAGCCTTTTACCCTGTCAATCATATCTGTGAAATCTATGATTATCTCTTTTCCAGGGCATGTTGGTATTGGAAATTGACCTTGGATTGGTTTCAGGGTAGGTTTAATGCCAAACTGAGTACATTCTGTACAAGTTTTAACCAAATATCTGGCCATGTCTGTTAGGTATGGATGCCACCAGGGGGACAAATTCCTCACCATCTGTGCTACACCAACATGTCCAACACCATGCGCTTCTTCCATTGCTGTTTGCCTGATGCCAGGTGGTAGTATGGGTCTACCATCTGGACTTCTCCAAACATCTGTGTTAGTGGCGCCTCTTGCCATTCATAAAGTTTTTTCCTGTGCTGAAGCCTGATCTTGCATGTCCTTCAGTGTTTCTTTTGTGATGGAGATCCTAGGATCAATGCTTTTTTCAACAGCTACTGTTTCAACCATTAGATTATACACAGGAAGATATTCAGCTGTTATCTTGGCAGCTCTATCTGCCTCCTGATTTCCCTTAGATATAAAGTCAGAGCCCTGACTATGTCCTTTGCATTTTATCACTGCCACTTCTGCTGGAAGGAATAAGGCTTCTGCTAGTTCCCTCATCTCAGACTCATGTTTTATGGGTTTCACCCCAGCAGTCACAAAGCCAGCTCTCAACCACTGTTTCAATTCAACATGTACGGCTCCTACAGCATAAGCTGAGTCACTGTAAATATTTACTTTCTTCCCTGTACTCATTTTGAGAGCGGCAATAATAGCTAACACTTCTGCTCTCTGTGCTGACTGTTGTCCTTTCAGCTTTTCCGCTCCTGCAGTGAACCACTCGCCTGTAGGGAGTTGCTCTACTACTGCCCAGGCAGCTTTTAATCCATCATTGTCATCTCTGTAGCAACAGCCGTCTGTGAACCAGTTCTTATCAGGATTTTGTAGTGGGATTGCACTTAAATCTGGCCTGACTTTTTCTTCTATTGCTGTTCTTTGTTCGCACGAATGAGGTTCCCCATTACTCATGTGGTCTGCCATGTTTATCCCTTCATGTGTGTAGGTGATGTGTGGGGCCTCTAGGATCTTACTGATTTTTCTTTGTCTTAGTGGGTTCATGGTGAAAGCTTGTGATGTAATGTAAGCTACTACACTGTGTGTTGTTAGTACTTTCAGAGGATAGCCCATTACAATATGTGCTGTTTTTTGTAAAATTTTTGCAAGGCCTGCTACATGTTGTGTGCAGGGTGGGTGTCTTTTTTCCATGTTATCTAGCATGACACTTATGTACATCAAGACCTGTCTCTGACCTCCCCCTTTTTTCTGGAACAGAACTCCATTTACATGAGTTTCTGATCCAGAAACATCAAGGAAAAACGTAGACTTGTAGTCTGCAGTAGCTAAATCACTAGCAGTGGAGAGTTGTTGTTTGAGTTTTATGAAAGCTTCTTCTGCTGGAATAGTCCAGTTCAGGTGAGCTGTGAGTTGACGCATCCCAAAAGGTGCTATGAGAGCATGTAGTGGGGCAGTGAGACCAACATAGTTAGGGATGAAGTGTCTACTGTAGCCTGTCAGGCCTAGGAAAGATAACATGTCTTTGACTGTTTCAGGTTTAGAGTGATGGAGAATGGAGTTTCTGTGATCTGGTGACAATGAAACACCAACTTGTGAAACCATTCTGCCCAAAAATGACACTTGTTTCCTGGCTATTTGAAGTTTGGACCGGCTGACCTTAAATCCAAGCTTGGCCAAATGAGTTAGTAGTGTTTGAGTAGCTTGTAGACAGGAGCCTGCAGAGGGCGCTGACAGGAGCAAATCTTCAACATACTGCACCAAAACACAGTCATCAGGTAGGGGGCATGTGTCTAGGAGCTGACGCAAACATTGGTTGAACAAACCAGGTGACAGGGTGAACCCTTGTGGCAACCGCGTGTATCTGAATTGCTGCCCTCTGAATGTGAAAGAGAAAATGTCCCTCAGAGACTCATGAAGTGGAAGACAAAAGAATGCATTTGCCAAATCTATGCAGGTAAACCATGCATGTGAAGGTGGTAAATTTGTCAGAGCCACATATGGGTTAGGGACGGGAAGTGAATCTGTGTTAAGTAGGGCGTTTATACGACGCAAGTCATGAACCATTCGATATTTACCAGTATTTTTCTTTTCTACAGGTAAAATTGGAGTGTTCCCTTCTGACATGGATGGCTCCAACACCCCTGCCTGCAACAGGCCATTGATGGTGTCTGCTATCCCCTCTTCAGCATATGGTTTGTGTGGGTATTGTGGAACCCACAGGGGAGCATGATCTTTTAGGTGAAAGGTCACAGGTGGGATGGACACCAACCCAACATCGGTGGGGCCTGTTGACCACAGGGAGGTGGGAAGCGAGTCTAACATTATTAGAGCATCAGGGTGATCGGTTCGTTCACGGCCATGAGATCTGCTAATAGTTTCCTGTTGTAAATGTGTCGAATTAGTACAAACCGCAGTGATTTTAAATGTCTGAGTTGAGTCTGAATACGACACTTGTGGAAGAGGAGTTGAACGCCAATCAGTGGTTGATAGGGAACGTTTAACCATTCCTCCTAGTTCTTTTGCCTGATGGGCCGGATATAAAGCAAGAGAGACATGAGGTACTGCCTCATCTCCCATCATGTACCATGCCAATTGTTCCTGGGTTAGGTTGGCTGCTGCGGCCACACCTTCTGGTGCAGCATAAATATCTGTTGTTTGTACACACCATTGCTGTCCCTCTAAATGATTTTGGAAGGCTTCCTTGTACCAAACTGAATCATGTCTGTCATAGAATAATGTTAGGTGAGGAGGGTCAGGGGGAGAAACATAAGGATGGACCTGAGTCAGCCAGGGTTTCCACTGCTGGTACAGAGTCATTAAGCCAGGAGTGTCCTTGGTTTCTGTGTCCAACAGAGCCCAATAAATCTCAGCACAGTCTGATATGTCAGGCAGTTTTTGGGCCAAGTACATGCCATCACTGACTTCTCCGGTGCAGGGCAAAATAGTCCCTTCTGGCAGAGTGACAGTAAGTCCCGTAGGACCACACAAAATGGTGGCTCCTAAATTGATGAGGAGATCTCTTCCTAGTAAGTTGACTGGAACTGTTGGTGAACAGACGAAGCTGTGCAGTACTGTCTGGTTTCCCACCGTAGTTGGGAGTGGCAGGGAGAAAGGCAGGGTTTGTTGTTCCCCAGAGAAGCCCATAACTGAGATAGTGCGTGTAGATGTCTTAGAGGGCGGTACAGTTTGCATGGTGGAGCAGGTGGCACCAGTGTCAACCAAAAATGGTTGATGTTGTCCATCTACAGTTATTGACAGCAGGGGGTCTGCCGTGGCTCCCTGACCGTCGGAGTTTCTCTGTGGGGCGTCCTATTGCCTTGGACCACCCTCCCACTGTTCCCAGCCCATCATTGGCATCTGGGTGTGGGGTCCGGTAGGCCCTCCTCGTCCTGAAAAGGTGCCTCTGCCTCGACCTTCCTTTTGTGGGCTGTATGGCAAGGGGCAGTTCCTGTACCAATGTCCTGGTTGACCACAGTTGTAGCAAATGTCTTGAGCACGTGGTCCCCCTTTGCCGCCTACTGGCCTCCACTGTCCCCTTCCCCTGAAACCGCCTCTGGTTCGACCAGCAAAAGGTGGTCGCTGGGCAGCATATGGGTTGGGTGTGTTTACATATGGCCCTGAATATTGTGGCTGTGGCTGCCCTGAATATGGTGGCTGCGGCTGCCAAGCTATAGGTGAAACCTGATCAGGAAGTGTCTGCTGTGGTGGGGGTGTGGCTGTGGACGCAACCATTTGTTTCTTAACCTTGTCCCCCTTTTCATCTAAAGTCTTTTTTGCGGCTTGTAATTGGACCCTGAGCAATTGTTTTTGTAAATCTTCTAAGTTATCAGAGTCTTTTTCTTCCTTTACCTGCATTTTATTAAGGTTAAAAATAAGATGTTTTTTCCACTTGCTAAAATCACAATCCCGCAAATCAGGGTTGTCCTCCATTTTCTGAGTCACCGAGTCAGGGACTCCTTTCAGGACTGCATTTTTAAACCACATACTGCTCGTGCCCCGTTTGGATGGGTGTTGGCCAGTTTGGGCCACCCAGGTGTCAAAGGCTTGGTTCAGGTAAATTGAAGGATTTTGTTTAGCATCCCATTTAAATTTGCACATTGAGCTGCTATCTTTCAGCGGAAACATCTTTCTGACTGCTGGGCCTAATTGAGCTATCACTCTACCGAGAGGTACAGAATTAGAATCACGAGTTGTGCCAGCATCCTTCTCTAAGGCCTCCGCCTGTGAGCGTGACGTGCACCTAGTGACTACTGCTCTGAAGTCTCCCAATGCAAGGTCCTGTCCAGCAGTGAGGGTGTCAAAGTCTGAGAGCCAAGTATTTCCACCCTCCTGTATGTCTGGTAATTTATCTATTAAAGCCTGAATGTCCCCAAGGGAATACGGCGGATAGACTTTCTGGGCGTTGGGTTTATTCTGCACCAGGGGTAATTGGTAAGTGGGTGGGCCCATGGACCTAGTATGTCTTCTTTCTGGTTCTGGGGATTGAGGGCGGGAAAGCAAATCCCCTTCTCCCCCAAACTCTTCCTTAGTGGGCGGTTCTGGCCATTCCTCCTCTAGGAGAGATTCATGACTCTGACTGGCTGCTGGAGGGGGATCAGATGATTCATGCCCCACCAGAACCATCTTAACCACTACACTTTTATTAGGGTCTTCCTGCTCTTCACCCTTTAACTGGGAGGATGCAAAAATTGGTGTTTGCTTTTGATCTGGTGCTTTAGGCCATACTGGTGGGCAGTTTGCCCAAGGCGCTGGAGGGGGAGCATGGGAGCTCATACCCGTGTTGTAGTCAGGTGCGACCAGGCCCTGATTGAAGTAGGGAGTGGTGAATTGTTTTTGTGAGTTATCTATGTCCTGTCGTTTAGCTCTTAATTCGAACGGTGCAGCTGGGTTGTTTGCAGACGGACTGCTGTTTAATGTTTCATTGCTTAGCAGGAAAGGATTATGTGTCTCAGGGGCTGAGGGCCTGACTTTAACGTCTGATCCTGATGTCATGGTTACACTTGACCACTCACTCATATTATCAAGCGGAACTTCAGGCTGAATGTCCAATGTACCGCTTGTAACTTTAATTAATGGATACATTCCAGCTGTCGGAGCAGCAGATGAGTAAGGAGGTGGAGATTTATTTTCCTTCTTTACTCTCTTCATATTAGGCCTGGCGGTGTTCCATAACATTATCCACTGCATGTAGTTACTCACACGAGCTGCCTGCTTGTCAACCTCACTTTTTACTTTCTTTCTTGCCAACACTCCAGCTTCCCTCAGAGTCTCTGCAGCTTCCTGCCTTTTTTCTCTCGCTTCTGCAGCCTTCACTTCCCAAATCTTGCTCCAGTTACCTCTGCTGTTAACATCTACTCCTTTTTCCTTCATCGCTTTTTCTGCTGACTTTCTCAATAAAACCTTATTACTCGTGGCTTCAACTGGGCTGCTTGTCATATTTATTACAGTCTCTATGCAAGCTAATTGCTCTCCCAGTGTACTCAGAATGTCATTAGGTCCCCATCCATCATCCTCCGTTCCACAATCATATTCTTTTTCCATCATTCTGTTAGTATGTTGCTGATTTTGGTGACAATTTGGACTGATGAGGGTTTTAGCCCATAGGGGGCTCTAACTCACCAGTATTAATTAGTGAGACAGTGCCAATGACCTTTGTGGTATTTCCTTCTTCAACCGTATTTCAGGTGAGGAAATCTTGCCTAGAGCATCCACAAAGGCACGCTGTATTTCTCTCACTTACACATACAATTTGTTAGTACAGTTCATTCATTCATTACCCATCTTATCTGCGGTGGGTGTGGTGATCACCGCTTATTCAACTAATCCCTATTAGCTGTGATATGAAAAATCATATGAAAAATCTATGTGTTTTTACACTTATCCTTACTATCTGCACTGTGAGTGCAGATAATATGTTTGCTAAGCCTAAAGAGACTTATTTACTCTCATTTGGAGTTTATTCTGTCTCTTTTATTATGTAATTCAAGTTAATCAGTCAGCTCCATCTGTTTTACCGACAAAGCTGATTGAGACTTGACATTCATACAGCGTGTTCTCTAACTATGGCGTGTGTTTTGTGTCAAAAAACAGTTTCATAACAACATTGCTCATTCCTTGCAGAAACAGTTAAAAATATTGCTCATTTCATGCAAAAACAGTTAAAAACATTGCTCATCTCATGCAAAGGTCCTCGACCTATAGAATTTAGGGAGCTCTCTCTCTAGCCTCCCAGGGCCTTAACCCGAACCAGGTCCTCGACCTGTGCTACAAAATTTAGGGAGCTCTCTCTCTAGCCTCCCAGGGCCTTAACCCGAACCAGGTCCTCGACCTGTGGACTTTTAGGGTTCCCACCCCTATGGAATCCTAGCCAAGCGTTATATAACCTCGTTATATTTTCTATTCACTCGTCAGCAAATAGTGTGGTCAGCCACGACCTGGAAAATGGATTTTAGGACCTTGTCCTAGGCCTCCAGCCTCAAACTCTGTTCTATTTCCTTATCTCATTTATCATTAAACCATTGTAAAAAATCCTTATCTTATTTTACCATTAAACCATTACAAAAATCTCTTATTTTTTCTGCACTTGTCTCCACTTTCTTCTCCAACTATTATTTTAGGACCACAGCTACTATGATTCTGGACACAAAGGCTTTGGATAAATCCAATGAGCAGATTTTAGAAAATAAGGCCTGCTTACCTTAGTTTTTCACCGCAGTGTTTTTGTGCCAAGATCGTTCGCTGGGTCGGTTGGTCAAATCGTCCTCCAAAAACTCCTTTTTCTTCAAAAAGAAAAAATCCTGTTCGTGACGCCAAATTTTGTTGGTCTTTCTTCTGTTAGACCAAGCACAGGTACGGAGAAGATGGAGTTAAACACCTTTTGAGTTGGCAGAATGTGGAGTCAAATGATCAGAGAAGTCCAGTCACTGTTTCACCGCTCGAGAGGGGAGAGAGCTTTGCAACTTCAGCAGGTCCCGCGATCTGCTCCTGACAGTTGCTTCAGACACTCTCTCCGTTCTGCCGAAAACGGCTGATTTTTATTGAAGATTACAGGAATGTTACATACGCAGTTTGCCATGTACATACGTCATTGGTCATGACAGGTAAAAAATAACAGCCTTGTTAGTGGACAGTTTAATACATCACTAGAACATGCATCCTTGAGATTACTAGGAACATCCTGATACATCCTTGACAGAAAGATACATTCGCCGGTATCGAGAGGAGAGTGAGAGGAGCTGGAATGTGCTCACTCCATTTCTATGGTGCAGAACAGAACATGCTGCTGTAAATCTTTGTGTAGAGGCCTTGAGTATCTGAGCAAGTGTCCATAGCATAGAGTAATACAAATGAGCTTATAAGGTAAATATATAAAAGAAGCTTATAAGGTAGATACATATATTTTCAATGCACCTAACAAATAAAATTACTAACAAACTCAGGAATCTTTCTTTGCTTCACTGTTCTGGTGCTGAAAATATCACTAATGCGGATCGAAGGAGATACACAGATAAATTCACCTCTTATTTATTATTTGGAAACTAAATTTACTGCAGCTGGCAGAGACAGAGATTTTTTCTATTGATACACAGAATTTACAGAATCATTTTAAATTTTAATAGGGGAAGACTGCAGGAGGGAGCGGTAAAATACAGGGGTCCCCAGCAAAAACAAGAAACTTTACGAGTTTGATGAAACCCGCTGGTTTTCCATCAGACAGTCACGGGGCAGCTCCAACGACCCAGTGGCTGTGCTGGGTCAGTTATCGAGCTCAGTCCGGTGTCGGTACAAGATCGGCTCGGGGCCCGTCGACTGCCGATGACGTCAAAGTAGTTGATTGGCTGAACATGAACCTTACGGAATTACGTAATCACGTTACGTTGTTATCAGGTTACGTTGGTCCAGGCAAATCTTTCTGTTTGAAAGACGGACAACTTTTACAAAGAAATTCATCATTACCTCTTTGAAAATACACTTTTAGCATAGAGCTGCATGTATATTAGGGCTGAACGATTAACTGCATGTGCAATTAAATTGCAATGTGACAAAAGGAGATTTTCTAATTGCAAAGGCTGCAATTTGGCAGTGAGTGGTTAGCGCAATGCTAATATACGTGGAAAAACCCATAGGAATGCTAATGCTAATATCACCGATTACATTCTTACAAATTATGAATTTGAAACGTGCCAAATGATTACATTTGGAGTCTAATAAAACTACCATCAATCAAATTGTCACGGTCTGAGGTGTATTCCTGCTGTCACTCCCTGTCTTTGAGTTTTCCCTCTGCAGGTGGGCGTGTCTGGAGGTTGACCAAGCTGCAGCAGATCTGCTCATCAGCTGGCCAGGGGTATTTAAGCAGCTGAGAGACTTCTACACTTCGCTGGATGATTACTCTACCTGGGTACCTTCTAACAGCCACTAGTTTATTTTATTCGAGCTCTTTAAACCTTTTGAGAATTAGATTGTGTTTTTGGAATTTGGATTTTAAGAATTTAATGAGTTTTGGATTTTTGCCTTTTGACCTCCTGCTCTTGTTCCCAGACAAACCTACACACTCATCTCAGACTGGCAGAACTCTGGAGCCCACACCATCTGGATCTCCAACCCCGCACGTCTCTCAGCCTCTCCCCTGGCCAGAACCACCTCCAGCTGCCCACCTAAACTTCCTGGACCTCCACAAGCTCAGCTCCCTCCACGTCTCACTTCTTGGATCTCAGTCCCTGCAAAGCCTCTCAACCCAGACCGGACCACTCCTCCCTCAAACCAGTTCCCTCCTCTCCAGACCGTAAGTCCTCTGCACAAGTCTGATTCCTTGTTCCCTCCGCAAATTGGATCTAACTCCGATCTGTCCACAGATTTCCCTCACCAGCTTCCTTGTGCAAGAACTAGCTACGTTTACACTGCTTCCTTGGTTTCCCTTTAAACAAATCCTTATTTAAACATTTACACCGTCTCAGATCTGATTCTGTATGTCGTGGGTTAGATTTCTTCACCACAACATGACACAAATAAGTACACACAGGTATTTTAGTAGAGCCAAAAAACTTTTAACTCCAGAGTTTTGGCTAGCAGCTATGAGCGTAACTGAACTACGCATGGACAAGACGTCAAAAATTCTAAACACAAAATACTTCAATAAACGGGACACACTTCTTTCCTGCAAATACAATTTCACAGGTGTTGCTAATACCTTCAAAGGATGTGCTCAAAGAGGAGTTCAACATTATCAATACAATATAGTGTTTTATTTTACAAATACCATTATAAACACAAACTTATGTCTTAAGAAACATTATTTTAATAACGAAACTGCTAAATTCTTTCCAACAGTATAGATGTGTAGTGTATTTGGTCCGAGTGGGTTTGCCGTACTTTGACATCATCGGCAGTCGAAGGACCCCGAGCCGATCTTGCACTCGAGCAGATCTTGTACCGACACCGGCTCGGCAGAGGGTGAACGAGCCGAGGCGACATCGTGCTCTGCTTAAGAAGAAGTGTTATTTTCCTGCTTCAGAAGAAGCGTCCAATGTGTTTTTACGCTTTCTCCGAGACATGTCATGTTGCTAAGTTGTTAGCGCCGCGCGCTAAAATGTCAATAGTGTAACGTAGCCTGCTGGAGGTTTTAAGGGTTCAGATGAAAACACCCGACCTCTCAGGCTGCTCAGTCATCGATCTTAAGTTGTCGATGTTGCGCTCACGCCGTAATACAGTATTAGATGCGAAACATGTAAACCAAAAGCCATTATATCCACTGCTACCTTTCTAATTTCAAACTCAGTAACTTATGCTGTAACTTCACCCTGCCTGCTCCTCCTTGCTGCCTGCCGGCTGTGATCACAAGCGACAACATAGTAGTTCCCGCTGCTTCTTCGGGAAACAGCGCATAAATAAATAAATAAAACTTGGGATCTTGTAGATGTGGTGGTGGGATTTCAGCCGTGGCGGCCCGCCACGGCTACGCCTATGTAAGGGAAACCCTGAGTGTTGTATGTAGAGAGCATTTATTTTCATGTCGTCCCCCCCCCCAAAAAAAATTGCTCTCTGAAGTTTTACTGTTTATTGTCCCCCCAAAAATTGAAATGGGATTTCTGCCCTTGCACACACACACACACACACACACACACACACACACACACACACACACACACACACACACATCCTCTCACAATGAGTGCGTTTACATGCAGCCAGTAACCCTTTTAAAACCCAAATATTCACAATAACCCAGTTCCACACCGCCAAAAACCCGGATATACTCATATCCGGGTTTTTTAAAACCCAGTTACTACACCTGGGGTAACCCTTTTCTAACCCGAATGTTTGGTCGTGTAAATTTATATCGGGATATCCCCATCAAAGCGTGTGTTCTGCGCATGCTCTGTTCGCAAGGAATCTTGGTCTTTTGAGTAGTGAGACGTCTTGTATGCGCCAGAACACTGGAAGTAAACAACAAGTTGGGAGCAACATGGCGAGTCGCGGCACAGCACCACACTTTTGGAGTGACGAGGAAACCTCTGTCTTCATCGGTCTGGTGAAAAGTATGAACATTATGTCTTTTGTTGACGGCCGAAAGTATAGAGACAGCGAAATATACAAGAAGGTAACCGAAAAGTTACGCGAGTTGCGTCTTGACGTAGTCCATACGTCCTGGCGCTACCCCAATGTCCGCATTTAAATCAGGTTATGCAAGTTAGGGGTAACTCTTTCTATTTATGCTTGTAAACGGGTTATTCTGATCAACTCAGAAACCCGAATACCGACCTTAATCCAATCATAACCCGGATATTGGCTGCATGTAAACGTAGCCAGTGCCCTCACTCCTATCTTTATCTCTTTGTTTAAATTAACTCTGTGATCAGATGTTCGGGCACTTTGCCTCGAGCATGTGCCACAGGTATAACTGTTTGACTTGTCTGCTCATTGTCTCCTACTCTCCACTACAGGAAATGGGTTTATTCATAGAATTCATGACATAATTTGGTCCTTCGAAAGCCGGGGTCCCGTTACCTCGCGGCGCCAAGAACCGACGCAGGAGGACTGTTGACAACTTAATCTCCTCCAGCGCTGAGTTTTGCTGGGGGGTCGGTGTGAGGGTCTTGACTTCGCTGGGAGGAATGCGGATCCACAAGACCTGAGTGGAGAGATTTGAGCCCCCGTCAGACAGGCCATGAAAAACGGAAATGTTTCGGACTCTGTCCATAAGACCTTTGTGTCTGAATACAAACATCCGGATAACGTGTTCCGGAATTTAACCGGATGAAGCCCCTAGTAACACGTCCGGACTTGTTACGGACAGGGTGGCTGCTTCAGACTGGTGAGGTAGAGTTCCGGACAGTTGTGACAATGCAGAGAGATTAGGCCATTTCTCAGTGCCATGCTGAACCTCACTGTTTCCTTACCATAACACAAACAAGGCTGCACTGACCTATCCACACACACACAGTGTGGCCTGACACTTCTCCGAGTGGGACAGTTAGCTGATTCCTCGTGATAATCTGCTAACTATCTGACGCTTGTGCATCTGTTGATTACCATTAAAACTTGATTATGAGAGTAAACAAAAATACTAGAAGGTATAATAGAAGGTTAAGTGAACACAATTGAAATGTCAAATTTAGGAGTGATGATAAATGTTTTGTTTTTGAACCTAAACTAAACAAACTTTCATAAGCACTGATTGTGCCCTTTTAAATGATCATCTATGAATGACCTGGTTCGCTCCCTCGAGCAGAATCTTAACCCTTTAAGCGCCGACAAGCAGCAATATTGGATTTAATAAGCCACAGCAGCAGAAATGAGCCCTCATGCAGTTAATATGTTACACAGCGGGTTGGCAGACACCTGTAACTTCGATCCAAGCAGCATTTGTGGGTGTGTTACTATTGAAACTTTTTGAGTATTAAGAACTTGAACCCCGCCCACCAGTCGCAGAGCCGCGGGGGTTGTCAGAGCAGTCAGATGAGTGAGAGCGAGAGAGTGGTAAAGGAAACGAAACACAATGCCGAGAGGAATGTTCAGTGCTGACGAAGCTCTTGTGTAGAACTGGCAGATTCGGATTCGGAGGAAGAATATTACCTGTCCGAGGATGATCTGCTGTCTTCTAGCGAGAAGGAAAGCGTGGCTTCAGCGCACAGCAACAGAGAGTCCGTCAGGCTGATGGCGTCAGCGACGACACGGTTACACAAGCAGCCCATCCAGCCCTTATCTTGTCCGATGTTCCGCGTCGGGCAAGGAGACGTGGCGGGGGGGGTGGGGGGGGGGGGGGGGGGGTGCTTGTACCGGGTCCGATCCATAGACTGTACATACTGGACAAAACGATGCCATAGGCTCCAATAACACATTTTTTGTCTATAATGGGAGGTGGCCACCACCGCCATTTTGACCGTGTCACAGGTTCCGTCCAGCCCAGACAATTCCATAAAAGGGAAGAGAGGAGGAGCTGAGGGTGGGGCTGTAAGGCTGGGATCGAGTGACGACACCCGGGCGAACTAGCTACGAGCTAACCCTGGATAACACAAAGCTAGCGCGGAGGTGGGAGCCGAGCTAACGGATGTAGCCACCTAGCTTCAACCCTACCGGAGCTAACTGTGGAACACCCATGGACCTGAACCTAACACGGAGTTTAGGTGGAGGTTTTCGGCGCCTGTTCTTGAAAAGTACCTGGATTTAAAAAGTATTAAATCGGTAAGTTTATAATTTATTTCCGTAATGAGAACATTTTGCTTTGAGCAAGTTTTCAGTACCGTATTCTCTGGGCTATCGCTCCTGAGTCGCACCAGCCATTAAATGTATAATGAAGAAGAGAAAATATATTTAAGTCGTATTTTGGGGGTACGTTTTATTATTTTTCTTACAAAATCTGAGACCAAGCGTTTCACATTGCAAGACAAGCACCGGTAACCATAACAGAAAGAACAACAGCATGCCATGGTCTCCAGCCAGCAGAGGAGAGGATGGCTGTGTTTCGAACCCTCCCGGCCGGCGAGGAGAGCTCATTCCTGGGCTGGAGCGGGCCCTCAGCACCCCGCCACAGGCTCCAACAGATGCTGGCGGTGTTTGAATCCCTCCCAGCGGGACAGGGGAAGCCATTCTTGGGTAGGGTTAGGTAGGGAATTATCATGAGAACCAGAACAAGAGAGCCTGATAACAGTTATGTGAAAATAACAGTTAAAAAGTATGTATGTGTAATAGAAATAAAAATATAGTAGAATTATTGTAACTCACTGTGATCCAAACAATAAATTCTCCAGGCTATCGCTCCTATAGCTGATTAGTAAATATGACATGAGGTCTGGGAGTTTTTAAGTTTCATTCTTTTATTAAATTTTTTTCTTAGATCTGTTTAAAGGTCACCATGGCAGCCTATGTCTCCAACATCAGCTACACAACGCAGCAAGTGTAAGTTCCAAGTACCTGTCTTGACCACTTCATGTATGGTTTTGTACTTTAAACAATTATGACAAACCTGTTATTTTTTCTCCATAGCCATTTGGATCATCGGAGACAGCTACGTGAGGCGTGGTGCCCAGAGAGCTGCAGAGACCCTCGGAGACAACCTTTTAATATTTTACGTTTTTTTAATGTGTCGACACTTTGTGCCCTGTTGTTTTATAAAATGTAGTGTAAAAAATAAATGTTTTTGCTCAATTACTGGAATTTCTTTGGTTAAGACTACAAAGTGAGGAATAATCATTTACAAGTTATTTGTACAACAGGCCCATTTTAAATCCCAACAGTTTCTTAGTAGCCAATAGAAATGTGTTCTTTACTAACTTTACTTGGTTTAAAAATCTTACTAAAATAAACAGAGTGCCGTATTGCAAAACCCAATCATACGTGTTATGTAAACATTAGCTTTGTAGATATTTGTGTGCAACAAAAACCACTAACTTAAATAATTTGTCATTCTTTATTGAAAAACAACAAAATACAGGTAAACAGAAAGTGTTGGAAAATGATAACATGAAAGTATTGCTCTTTAAATGAAACACTTCTTATTTTTAAATAGAAAAACTAAAAATGTCCTGTACAGCAACATGACAGATGAATGGTGGTCTGTCTGTCAGAATGTGCTGAACAGATTTGCTCTATCAAGAGGAGCCTTAATGTGTACGAGGTTCCCCTTGAGTAATATTGGTTTGGGTTATGTATCGCCACATCAGCATGTAAATGCTGAACCAATCTGGAATAAAGACTGCTGATAGAGGATAAACAAGTAAATAAGAGAAAAATTAATACAACTAGGAAACCAAAATAAAAACAGCAACCAGCAGCTGCACCTGTGAAGAAACATTTCTAAGAGTCATCAAGAAAACATGGGATGAACAACCATAAACATGTAAAGCATGAACCACAAACATCATGAACAACAAACATCAACAAGCATGTGTTCGTGCGTGTGCTGGGATGTGAAGTGTTAGACTGGATCAGGTGCACTCTGGAACGGTCACAAGCGCCAGAAAACCTTGCTACAGAGAACTCAGCAAGGCCACATCCAGAACCGGCTGACACAGGTCATGGGCCACAGGACACAGGAATCACACAGCATTTCCACCTGAAACAGAATAATTAAAATTAGAATCAAATACAACAGTTGTTCAGTCTGACATCAAATGGATTTTTAAAGAAGATAATTGGACTTCTTTGGTTTCATAAATATAGGAGGGTTGATCTTAAGCCTGATTCATGCTTCTCATCCAGCTTCATGCTGGATTTTATCCAGAATCGAGACTTTGAAAATATATAGTTTAATTACAGTTTGATTTATTTGACATCTGTATAATGTTTATTATTTTGTTTTTTCCCCCTAAATGCCTAACGTTTTAGTTTAACATGAATATATGTCATTCATCCCAATACATAAAGTTACACATAAAAGACTGTCCAAAAATTAAATTGTTTCTCTGAGTAATTAACCATAGAATTAGATGGAAATTAATAACATGATTGTTTCCCATCTAAACAGCCCTAGTCACAGACAATTCAACGGTGGGGAAGATTTTCTTCTAGTTACGCAGCAATGTAACGTCGGTATGTTATAAAGCTAATGCTTCAATTTTTAAAATCTCAACCAAAATATGAAGTAATGTGTTTGTACCCTGGCGTCCGTGGTGAAGTGATGACTCTCAAAGTGTTCACTGCACAAGCGGGAGAATGAATTGGGAGTCCAGCACTCTCTTCTTTGGTTGCTCACCCAAAGGTCAAGCCTCTCTGGATCACCTAGAGGAAAGCTTCATACAAAAAACTAATTAAGTATATGGCTTTAAAATACTTACCGGAAATTACTGACTCGAGCGTACTGCGCCTCACCCCCCCAAAAAAGAGCCAGTTTATCTGATGGCATACAGACTTCTAACATCAAGCACTATCTACCAAATCACCAAGCTGCAGTATATCTGTGGTCAGGTCCGGCTTGGGGAGAAAATATGACACGTCTTTCAGGATGGACTTCATCTTTGGTAGCTGGCGAAGCTGGAAAAAGCAGGATCTAACCACCTGGCTAATGTGGGAGTCCATCTGCATCTCTGGGTCCAAAACCACCCCCAGGTTAGTGATGGTTGGCTTCACTAAGCTGCAAAAACAGGGTTGCAGGACAGGACTAACTGCAGTGGGAGAGGGAGGAACAAATATTCCAGTTATAAATATTAAATATTTTTAACAAATAAATATTTGTTAAAAGGAAGAAACTGATGATGACTTTAAGATTAGAGGAATGTTGTAGAACGGGTCTGGAACCAATGATGGCCCTTTGGATCAAATTTGGATTAAAAAAATAGCTCCTGATTTTATTTATGGATGGAATAAAAATACAGGTTTTAAGCATCTTCTCAGTATCTTCATGTTGCACGACTTTCCACAGCAGAAGGACACAAAAACTGCCAGAATTATTAGTGTAACGTGAGGAAATATGGGTTTTCTGTGCAAAAGGTTATACTTTGCCCGGCTGAGTCAAGAGCTGGGTCGCTGAGAACTTTCACCCACAGATTAAGACCTGAACGCCAGCGAGTCTGGGAGAAACCATAACATCTGAACACCTGCAGTGCCAGAAGATGTGTTCTCATGGAAAAGCTAGTCATAACATAACAAAGTCGTAAACTTCCTTTTCTTTATTTTAAATAATCATTTGATCACTTTGCTCATTATAAATGTGTTTTAATCAAATGAATGATTATTATGCTTTGGGTAATCATAATAACTAATGAATCAATGCTTAATTAAATAATGTTTGAAGATGTTTTAGTGGTGGCCTTCACACACTCAAACACTCACTCAAACACTCACACACACACAAACTCTCACAGTTAACTCCAAACACATTTGCTGACGCACAAGTTTTGCTTTGAGAAGAGAACTGGGTTTGGTAAGTTTCAGTCTTATGATTCAGTTCGAGTTTGTCAACGAGAGAGTTCGGACGTGTTGAACACGCACCCGGGGAAGGGAGCCTGCGGCTCCTGCCCCCCCCCCCCCCCCCCCCCCCCCCCTCTCACGCTATTCCTGTCAAGCCAGACAGGATAGCTGAATTGCAACCGCTAACGCAGACTCGTCCAGAGTCTTTGATTTTCTGAGTAATTTAAACTTAAGAAAGTGCATCTGCAAACGCTTCATCATCACGTGTACCGAGGTCATCTCTGGACCAGGTCGGAGCACACCTTCATCTTCTCTGTCAGCCAAGGTGTCACCCCTGGATGAAACATCGTCCTTTGACCTCCCGGGTCTAAAAGAGGGTCCTAATACGGTGAGGCAGTCCACGAGAGATAGCGTTTGATGCATCTTTTCCAACAGAACCTAAGTTTATTCAAACCATCACTTTTCACTCAGACACCTGTTTCTTCCTGAAGCAAAATCAGACGCACATCTCACCTTATTCTCAATTTTCACTACATTTTGCACACACGCATCCATAATCACATCACTCTCAATCTTCAGCACATCCAACACAAGGTCTATTTGAGCAAGTTTACAATATCAACTGTTAAAGATTGTTCAACAAAGTTGCCAATGTTGATTGTTGTTTCCTATGCTTGTCATTTCAAAATCATTAGTTTAATTTGAAGAATTAAATCTTTTAACTTTCAAACTTGTCTCTTCATTGAACTGAAACACAGACCCACGGATATTATCGACAGTTTATCGATGAAAACAACCTTTGAGTCTTCTATCAAATTAATATGTAGAATGTTCCCTCTTTCATAAAAGAGCATAAACCATTACTCTACATAATTGACAGAGCCTAATCAGGTTCACTACATTAGATAGATTTACGTTTTAATCTCAGAATCCCAATTTTTCCCAGAATCCTCACATTATTCTATGAGTTCAGAGAAAATATACATTTTTCAGAGGTCTCGCTCCCTTGCTGTGGATATTTCTCAAAATTCAACCATTTTTTCTTTTCAAAAGCTTTAGTAAGAGTTTGGACTCTAAACAAGTTTTACTTTGCAGACTGCTTGTCTACACCTTCATCAGATCTGCTCATAATAAAACATTTGGGTTATATTTAATGTCTAGAGAAGATGCTCTTCCTGGGCATTAAGTTATCAATTTACTGTCTGCCACTAGATGGATTTCCTACCCCCTTGACGGACCATTAGCATGGATAGGCTGGCATTAGCATTGGAGAGGCTAGCCATTAGCATGTCTCGGAGAGTCACTAGTCAGCTAGTGGCCAGCCTAGGCACGCTAAAGGCTAGCCTCTCCAATGCTAATGCCAGCCTATCAATGCTAATGGTCCATCAAGGGGGTAGGAAATCCAGCTAGTGGCCAGCCTAGGCACGCTAATGGCTAGCCTCTCCAATGCTAACACCAGCCCGTCCAGGCTAACACTAACCTATCCATGCTAATAGACAGCAGAGGGAGTGTTTGAACCAGTCAATGACCAGCCGAGGGCTGCTAGTCCCTAGCGTATCTAGTAGTAACACCCGTAAAGGTGCTATTCCTCAGTAAGCAGCGCAAGCCTCTCAGTTATCGGTGCCAGCTTATCATTAATCAGGTCGGTCGTTTTCTATATAGCCTTCTGCTGCTGGGCAGTAGTCTTAATTTCGGCCCCCATACCGCACCATACACAGACTGGCTCACGCTGGTGAGGAGACACCATTAGTTCTAGTAACACCTGGGCTCCCAAGGCCTATTCTGACAGGATGGACGTTACGGGACCCTCAAGGATTCCAGTTGGATGATTGGAGGATTATTTAGGAGGATTGGAATGAACAAACTGATTTCAGTGGTGAAGGGTTAAATGAGTGAGTGAACCCACTACCAAGGATGAACTCTGCTAACTTTAAAAATCAGCTGCTCTAAATAAGCATGAAGGTCAGAGAGGAGTTCTAGGATGGACATGGATAAAGGAACTGTAATGTAGAGATAAAGTAGGGCAGGGCCAACATTAGCAGCTGTCATACGGTCCATCTGAAATGTTTGACTTTCATTTAGCTTGTTATGTGACAAGTTAGAGCACAGTCTCGTGTTTGTCATGAGAACATTGAGATACCTCACATACTTATGGCATCTAAAAAAAATATTTTTTTCTCAAAATAAAGAATAATTTTAATCACAATTGAAACTTACCGTCCTAGAAAAACATTGTCCAATCAATGTGCACATCCTGTTCTCACTGATTGGATAGAAATCCCTCCTTCAAGCCTTGCGGGTTTGAGTGTGTGTGTGTGCGCACACACACACGAGCGAATTGTGAACTGGTATTGTAATTTAGCACTACTTAGATGTAGCCATCCTTACGCTGACAAAAATGTAACTAAGTAACTTTTACTTTGAGTACATTTTGTTTACGATACTTTTTACTTTTACTTGAGTAAAAATTTAGGCAAGTACTTTTACTTGTAATTGAGTAAAAAATTATCAAAGTATTGGTACTCGTAATTAAGTAGAAAATTTTAGTACTCTTTCCACCTCTGCTCCTTCCTTTTCAACAAAGAGAGCAGCTCATGCCCCTGGCTACTGTTTCGTTTTTATTATTGCTAGACGAGCATTATAAGATGACACTTGTCCTAGATGACCCTTAGATGTGACCAGTAGCATGATGACCTAACAAATGTTCTTTGATGGTCAAGTTATTTTGAGAATGACCTGATTGCATATGCATCTAGTAGTTTTTACGTTTGTCAGTCTTTTATTTTGTTTATTTCTTGTTGTTTTCTGAGTATAAATACTTTAGCTGTTCATAATCACACTTAGTTCAACACATTCTCACACCCAAGGTGTCAAAATATGATGCGTGTGACCGAGCCTCCATATCTGACGAATCGGGACACCCCGGCGCGTCAGGAGATGACGATCAGGAACAAACTGCTGACGTAGCGTCCCAGAGCGTCGGTATCTGACGCCGGTGCTGAGACGGACATTAGAACTACTTGTGAACTACTTAACCTTCCCCTCACCCCCAATCCTAACCTTAAGGTCACAGTTTATGGGCCTTAAGGTTAGGATTGGGGTGAGGGGAAGGTTAAATAGTTGAATAATGTCTGTGTGACCGTGCACGTCAAACAGTGACGCCAGTGGAGCCACGTGACCCAGCGTGTCCCTGATCGTCGTCTCCTGACACGCTGGGGCGTCCCGATTCGTCAATTTTTGAGGCTTGGTCACACGCGTCATATTTTGACGCCTTGAATGCGTTGCTTAGTTATATTCCTCTGCTTGACCTTTAAACTAATTAGGGTTCCTCTTCATGCATTTCTTTGTTTCCTGTAATATAACCATTTTAGACCAAGTGCACTTTTATAAATTATGAATTACTTCTTTTGTTTAGAACGTCTTTTCCTGTCCTGAAACAATTATCATCTTTTCAGACACTTTTAGGGTTGTGTGTATCTAAGAACACCATCAGTTGTTTTTTTGGACGTTCACTGTTTCTATGTGACAAATGAGTTTTATTTTCCTTACATAAATCTGTTGTCCAATTTAACTTATGGAGTTTTAATTTAGCAGTATTTATCTCCTGTTGACAAATTTTATGAATAATTTGAGTGACATTATTGGGCAACATTGTACGTTGTTGATGTACTCTGAAGCAACCTTACCTTACTGAATCTATGTGGAGTTGAAATATTATTTTTATAATTAGGACTGGTTTCGTTGTTGGTTAACTCCAGTGTTGGAAGCAAAGAGATTAAATTAAGAAGTCACTTGGCCATATTCCCTAATTTAGCTCTGATGATGTGAATATAGGTGAACGTTTCTGGCATAATGAGAGCAAATGCATAGGGTCTATGATATTATTATTTTGTGATGTGAGCTTGGGGATGATGACAAGCTCACTCTTTTTTCCCAGATGGGTTGATTCTTTTTGTTTTTGTTAGATTACAATCTTCTGCAACAGCTCTTCTACTGCAATTTGTCCTGTTACTTCTAGGCGATGTGAATCACTTTTTATGTTAATTTTCAATTTTCTTTACACTAATTATGGCTTTTTTGTTAGTTGTTTTGTCTTGTTTAGTTTTGTTGTTTTATGCACACTGTGTTGCACGACTCTGCCCCCTGCTGATGTAAACTGGTAATTGCAAGTTTTTTGGGATGCGTATTTTTAGCTTTTAGGGGAAGCATGTTATGTGTGAGGTCCAACTTTTGCATCGGGTTGGCGCAATGCTTGCCGGTATTGGACCTGTTTTGTTTATGTTTTGTTTCTGGTGAGCCCTGAGTTGTCTCATGCCTCAAATGGAGGGATGGCTGACAATGATTTCCTCACATTATTACACTGCCTGGATGAAAATACATTAAATATTGGATGATAAGAATTTTTGCTGAAAACAATTCAAAATCAACAGTGATCTCTCAGAATTTTCTTGTGCTTTTTCGCCCACAGGTTGTGAAACCAGGAAATTGGGTTCTGATGAAAGTGATGAAGCAAGACAATTGGGGCTGCCCAGAGAAGGTCCATTTGACGTACTCCTCATCACTCCCGCTACAAGCTTATCAACGTCAACCGCTACTAGAGCGGCAACGAAGTCCGGCTGCAAAGAGGTGGGTTACCTCTAGGGTCCACGTCTCAACGCCGGTGAAGATAATATAAAGGTAAAGATAAGATCTGCTTCAAGCTTGCTGGGTTCACCACATTGCTGATGTTGGTGCACGTTCATGGCCTGCATTGGGCTGCCCTCAGCACCTGATGGAACAACTGGGAAAGCAGCATTTGAGGGGGTACTAGAACTGGAACTGAAACTACGGATTGGGGCTCCTCCCTGACCACACACCTACATAACAATGTAACCTGCATCCACCTCGGCTGGAGACCCCCTGGACACAACTACAACAGGACACAGCGAAGAAGAGACGCTGGAAAAGGATCAACTACTTCAAGCACCTGCACCCAAATCTCCAGACTGGTTTCACGGTCAAGGACCTGAAGGACTTTTTGGGGACAAGCTCAGCTCCCTGAAAATTGGACAACCACCTCAACACGCCATGGAAGGACCCTGAAGTCTTCCTTTTGAGAAGCTGAACTGTGCGCTCACATCCTGAACTCCATTATTGTACTCCGGACCTGGACTTCAAGGTACTCATCAACGTAAGACTGAAACCATCCTGATCAACGGAAAAGGACTCTGACTTTCAAACCTATTCTCCAACCGGGACTCTCAGTCCTCGGACAAGCCTTTTGATGAAGAACGCCTGGTTACCCTCAGCTCTGCCATAGTTAGAGCTGCGTAAATTAATATTACACCTTCATTTTTTCCTCATTCACAGAAAGCCTCGTCTGCGACTTCAATTTTAAATTAAATTCATCTGATGCCATGTTCTGCCCCTGCCTTCCTGACTGTGTTCCTCTCCTGCCCTGATTAGCCCTTATTGTTCTCACCTGCCCCTCGTTAACCTGCCCATGTGTTCCTGATTTCCCTGTGTATTTATGCCTCCCTCCTTGTGCCAGTCTTTGTCAGATCATTGTTGTTTGTCGTGTTGTTCCTGCCGTATCCTGTCATTAAACCCATTTTTACTTTATCCGTGCCTGCATTCCTGCCTCCTGGTCAGCTCCACCACCCATGGTCCATCATTTCCACCATCACAACATGACATCTGAAGCTTCCATAAATTATAATGATACTTTCTGCGTATTATATGGTTTTGTTAAACCTTCCCAATCTCCTTACAGGAACTGCCATAAAATGTAGAATTGTGCATCACAATAAATTCCTTTCAACATGTATGAAATAGCTTTTCTTATGGTTATAATTGTGTTTATTTAGCTGATTCTATTCTCTATCTCTGTGAACTGCTGTAAGATATTTTCTGTTGTGTTTGCTTTATTGCGTTATTACCTTATTTGTTCTTATTAGTTTGCTGATTTTTGTATTGGATTTTGTATGGAATGATTGTTTGGACAAAGTTATCAGGATTGAGATGACGATCCGTAAACGAAAAACAAATGCAGCACCTCATGCTGTGTTCCCACCTCATCGTGTTGATTCTGAACCTTTCATATCTGATCGTGGTGTTTATTACTTTAATTATTATTTTTCTTGTTTTGATGTTCATCATTTTTGTCTTGAGTTGCTTGATTTGTACCCTATTGGTCCTTTCTTATCCGGCTCTCAGAGAGTACAGACGCTTTTGCTTCAGTTCCCTTATCTGCTTTTCCCTAGGCTCTCTGTCCTGTCTGCCTACAGAGCAGTTCTCTGCATTTCTCCTGAAAATCACTACTTCTTTTTGGAAAATGGACTTAATTAACTGGTCATTCAACGCGATTGATAGGATTTTTTCTACGATGAGAACGGAGAAGGGGGCTCCCAGCTGTCCTCAAGGGACATACGCAGCGGGATATGCACTCGATTCTTGGGAGGTCTGGCGAATCGTGTGCCTCTCTCAGTTGTCCATCGAGGACGTGGAAGATTTGTGGATATTCGGCCTGATGATCACTGGATTTCTTCTGATTGGAGTGGGTGGATATCTGGTTTTCTGGAAATTTGGGAAGACGGGAGCGATTGGAGTGCGACCCGTACCCACGGAATGTGCCGCCCGTGCGGTGACCTCACAGACTGGGACGTTGCTCGAGGTGAACCGTAAGCTGGACAATGTCCTCGTGGCGTTGCCTGTGTTAGTGTGCAAGATGGATGTCATCTCGGAGAGGGTCGCCGGACGGTGTGAGGATGTTTAGAACGTATAATTGGCTTCACTGGTGGACATGAATGATCACTTAAGAGACTCCAAGGCAGAGAGGAAAATTATCTCTGTCTGCCCTAAATAAAGTCTTGTTATCCTAATCCGACGCCAAGGCAGCCTCCAAAGCTGCCATCAATATCAACCCCCACGAAAGGAGGAATGTAGACAGATGCTGTGACCCGACCTTCCCCCCCCCCGCCTTCGGATTGTGACTTCTGCTTCGAGGTCATCAACCTGCAGGAAACTCAGTGTGCTCTCTGTCCCTCTTCTCTCCCTCCCACCTGTTTGACTGCAGCAGGCTGAGCGCCGTACACTGGCAACTCCCGTTGGAGGATTCAGGATCCCCCAACTCCCCCCCCCCCCCCCCCCCCCGCCTCCCTATCGGAGTCTGATGTTTTGTAACTGTGATGTTTGTGCCTCTATGTATGTATGTTGAGGAGTTTTTTGTATAGTAGAGCTACTCCCTGCTGGGACTAACTCTTGTATGCCTTTTTTACCTTACCCCAATTATCCTCATGTAACACCCGTTTCATCTAATGAAATGAGCGCTGTTCTGGCTGCTCTCGTGGACTGCCTGTACCTGTTTTGTGTACATGTGTGTGTGTTTAACCTTGGTCAGGTTGTGTTTGCGGAGTCAAGTTCCTATGCTCTGGGTCTCTGGAGTGCTGGCATGAACATGTTATGGAAATTTTATATTTCATTGCTTTAATCCTGTTTGCAAATGTCCTGAAGCATTCTCACACTCAGACACACCCACACACTGTTCTCCCCCCCCCCCCACACACACACACACAAGCATGCACACACACACACACACACACACACACACATATCGTCTCACAACAACCTCACTCCCATTTTTATCTCTTTGTTTAAATAAACTCTGTGATCAGATGTTCGGGGCATTTTGCCTCAAGCATGTGCCACATTTATAGCTGTTTGACTTGTCTGCTCATTGTCTCCTACTCTCTTCACTACAGGGAATGGGTTTATTGATAGAATCCATGACAGGCGGCATCATTGTTTTGCAGATGAAGAGAAGAAGCTGGTGGTTGTGCCTCCTAACCAGCCAACAATCAAGGAAGGATTAACAAAACTTTCAGCCTCTTTCTTAAAAAAAAAGGCGTTACTTTGCTGCAAAGCTGAATGGCCCTTTGGTCATTTATAACTGGTCAGCCTTTATTTTCATTAAAAGATTACGTGATGGTGGCATAAAGTGTGCAAGGGTGGTCTCTCTTTTAGTTTGGACGTAACTGGTTTAAATTTTGCACGAGCTGCTCCAAAAGGTGGCTGTACTTCAGTCCAACAAGATCTGTGCTCCAGTCTTCCACCTCAGCTGATTCTGTTCACAAAAGTGAAACTTTTGTGTGTTTAACTTTATTTTCATTAAACATGTTTATGCTGAGGATTTGATACTAAAATATGTTGGGTATGTGTTCAGTTTTACATGAATAAAATAGTGGAGCAAAAGTTATTTGTCAATGTTACAAGCCATCTTCCCAAACTAGCTGACTCTTTAATAAACACTACGTCTCAGGGTTGACTTGTACTTCTATTTATGCGTGAGCGTGATTATCCAGTTGACCTGCACACTAATATGAGCTGATCAGCGATCATCATTAACCTAGATTTAGATCCTGGCACACACACTTCTAGCAGCTCAAAGGAAAACTCTGTTCTAACCCAAACACATCTCAGTCACCTGAAGCTTATTTATGCTCAGGTTAATGACTCTAAACTAAGTGTTATGAACCTCTTGGAGAGGGATTAAAAGTAACCAGCACCTCACCTTTCTGCGGTTACGCGACACCAAGGAGACCCCAGGCAGGAGATCCATTTCAAAGCTCCTTATAAGAAGGAACAAAAGTTTTTATTTTATATGATGAAGTAAAAAAATATTCCAAATTCCCGATGCAGCGGGTCAAAAACACCGAACAGGTACAGACTCTTCTCAGAACTTCCTAAGAACTTCTCCAGCCCCGAACCAACTCGGCCCCCCTCTTTTATTGAACACAACAACTCCCCTCCTCACACATCTTCGTCTCCATGACAACTCCCACCTCGGAAGCATTCTTCGGCCTTCAGACTCCTCCCAGCTCCCTTCTTCTTTGTGGGTCATCAGTCAGATGGGGGAGGTCCCCCCCCTTCCTTCCTCTTCTCCAGCTCAGATCAAAGGAAGTCAACCATAAATAATTTCCAGACATGGGTGTCCCTGAAATTCTTATCACACCCTGGACTTACTCCATAAAAGTCAGTAAAAAGCTAAAACTACAACATATATTTGCCACGAATAGCAGATTAGTGAAACACACTCATTATTTACGACATCAGGAGATCAGGAGTCAAGTCACGCACACACATTTTACACACAGACCTTTTTCTGAACCCTGTAGCCTGGTTACATCAACACACAGATTGAGATGTAATTCAGAACTGCTTTTATATGATAAAACAGGTCTGGAGAAATCGAAAATCTTTGTTCAACACCCCCCTTGGAACCAGGCTGAGTTCACCGGCATCATCTGGAACTGTGGAAAATACTGCATATTCAAATTTCCTGGACACAAGCAAACATGTGGATTTATTGCCTTCATCACTGGTGGCACCATGGCCTGGACTTGTAAAGCCGGAGTAGACACAGACGGAGCGGTCTGAAGCTGCTGACGCAGATCGAACTCCAGAGGGCTCATTTCCTGCATCGGAACGTCCACCTGTGCAGGTGATGGCTGCATTCTGACCACACGCCTTGGTTCTTTGCACTCCTGTACGTAGTCTTTGTAGGGCGTACTGATCCAACACCAATCCACATCACCTTCCCTGAAATGAGAGAGTAAGCAGGGCATGCGCGTCTGGCCCCGCATCATATCACGCTTGACACAGTCATAATGCTTAATCAGAGTTGAGCGTGTAATTCTCTGAAGAATCTCTTCCCTCCTGGTCACTCGAGTTCCTTTATGACTATCACCATCAGAGACTAACACAATACGTTCCAAAACATTTGCATTCCATGGACCATTTGGGTTTAGTCTCATGGGTCTATTATCTATTAGCCCGTAGAGGGAAACTCTTTTGGGTGGCATCACACCAGGCTGACGTCGCCTGTTCACCAGCGGCTTCTGTCCACTGGGTGGCAGCTCCAGCATCTCCTGAGAGTTTGGGTCAGTCAGTAAATCCTCTGACTCATTGACCTATGAGAACACACACACAGACATTTAACAGACCCTGGCTCTGTCTCCATTCATGCACGACCTTCATGACCCCACTAGGGGTCAGCAGTACCCTACCATCGTTTGTGAACAAGAGGTCAGGTCTTTCTCACAAAATAAAATCAGACACTTCTCATTATCAATTCTGTTAGTACAAGACATTCATATAATGATATCAAACATGCCACTAATAGGTATGTAAAAGTCCTAGAGGCCTCTAATGCAGACCACAGGTCTTTACTGCTTTCCAGCAGTAATACACAAGTTACAGCATGCAAACTAATGACCACAATATATTAGTGGGCCTTTCCATCCTGATCAGGAAACAGGATGTATCAACATTCTCTTATCATGCATTAAGTAAAAGGTATCACATCAACATTTCAAGAGTCCTCACTTAGGCCTCCTGTGCATCTTATATTAGCATATCCCGCCGGTAAGATTAGCCAATAGAGACAGTCTCACCGAGGTAAGCAGCACATCCTCATCTGCTTCTCCAAATACCTCACGTGGGGTTCCTGCACGGGCCATTACACCTGAGAGCTCTCTTTAAGGAAGATGATACCTGTGTACAGCTCTGTGTCTGAGTGCCCGTCTTCCACGTGGTCTCAGTCTAATTGACTCAGGAAGCTCCTCCTCTTCCTCTCTGGGTAGATTAGCAGGTCTCCTGCTACAGCTGGCAAAACACTTCAAAAGATGCATGAGTTTAACACATACAGATACCATCACCAGAACCCCTCCTACGATCAAGGGGACCTTGGCGTAAAACCATAACTCAGAGATTACCAAGGAAACGACACTCACTGCCCCTTGAGCGACCACCTTAACAGCCTCCCTGACACCCAGGGTCAATCCTTGGCCTATAATTTAAAAACCCTTTTGGATAAATTGCCAATCAGACATTTTAGCCCTCTCACTTAACCAACATGTCCCTGTTCTATTAGGAAAATGAAAGGAACCAGAACAGTTCCATTCTCTACGACCTCCACCAACAGGAATCCATGCCTGGAAGGGCCACGCACCCAGGTCGTTCCTGTATTCAGCAGCATCTATGTCCTCCTGGCAAAAACAAGCTTTGGGGCCTTTCGAGTTGGCAAAATAACCCCATCCTACTCCTAACGATGGGAAATTCTCTGAGTCCCAGATTACGTAATCGCTCCAATTTGAATGCCACCAGTGGGGGTAACCGTGGGGGTCAATAAAGCCGCCCAGTTCATAAGGATTATACACATTTTTCCCATTTTTAACGGCAATTTTGGTTGAGGGCTGGGCCTGAGTTCTGAAGCATGCATCAGACCTGCACCACCTGGTCAACAGAGAATTTCGCTCCCAATTTGCTTCACTGAATCTTAAAGCTCGTTCGCGATATGCATAATCATACTCCAAATCTCGCAGCTCTCCAGAATAATATCCCCACGTCATATTCTTAAACCGAAACTCTGAATAACCTTGAGTGGAGTACAAATCATCTACATGCGGACCTTGAGATCGGACCATAGTCAGTTCTATTAAACTGCCATGCTTCTCCATCCTCAGAAAAGGAGAAGTCATATTTACACCTCTTTCCACATTTACATCTTTAATCGTTGGGACTGTAGCTGGGTTAAATAACGCCAGTAAATTAGCCATCCAAAAGATAGCAGAGCCGAGTCTCTCTTTCGGCCTGCATTCTAACACTCCTTCTGTCAGATTTGTAGCCCACCATTGTCCAAAAAGGACATCGTACTCTGTCACTTGCCCTGGCTTATCGAACCCATTTGGGGCAAAATGTCCCATTAAGCCATGTACATCCTCCGTCCACATTTCATATGACACATTCAGAGCCCATCTCTTCGATGTGCTATTCACAAGCCATGCATCATGACTCGTTTTTGGAACCATTCCAGGGAAAGGACCCCGTATATGTCCACCTAAGGACATTATAATTATTCCACCATGTCCTGGGGTATTTTGGATCACTAGTTAATTTTTAATACATCTCCACACGCTGTCCGCCTCTCCTTTGTCCCAGGCCAGCCGTGGGATGATCATAAAATATTCTGTCATTCCATCTATCAAGCTCCTATTCAGCACATGAGGAGCATGAATGAAGTTCAATTTAACTCCCTTTGGGGTTACATGCAATGTCATGGCTAACAGTTGTTTTCCCTTTTCTAAAGGGATCATTTTGTAAGCTGAAAAAGCTTTGGTCCTATCCAACCAAAGACTCTGTGGACTAGGAAGCCTTCGACCTTTCGTCTGCTCTTTAGCAGCACGCATCTGCCTCCTTAAGTGAGGTGTCACAGCTGTGTCTGTGTCTTGTGGAGCAATCAGTTGTGCCATGGGGGGTAGGGAATCCCCCTCCATAGCCCAGCTGTCATTTCCAGCCGTAGTCCCATTCGGGAATGCAAGGAGTCTAAATATCATGCAATCAGAAACCTTGTCAAAACCAGTTATATATTCTCCCCAGACAGTTAGCACCCCAAAATGGTACATTTTAGTAATACATTCTACAGGTTGCACATCATTTATGTAGTCCCACACTTTAAGTTTTCCTTCCTCCCATCCTAACAGCCTGTAAGTAGAATTATGGCTGTCGGTGACATTACTGAGCTGTTCTAACCACATCAGCCAGCCGGTAGATGTGAGGGTACAGGCCTCGCCTGGATCAGGGATTGGTCAGCCCTGTGTAACAGCCTTACAATATTCCATCCACTGTATGGCATTATAGTTCTCCTCATGAGGAGTCAGGCACGACACCCTAGGTAGGTCTAGGGTTCCTGGTCTCTTGTGAACCCACCCTTTAACCACAGCCGTGGTTTTGAGTGTTACAACTCGTGAAACAGGCAGCGAGATAAAAGATATCGCTACCACACAGACTAATAAGCCGATACAACATAAGATACCTCCTCTCCAACTCTCCCAGCAAGTCTTATCAGGAGGTTGTGGGAGGGGTCGATCTACCTCCTCTTCCTCCCACTCTCCGCAGGAGTCCATGAATCTCTGCTGCCTGTAGAGACGAGGAGAATTAGGCAGAGAGCTTCATCACATACATTTTCTTAATTCACCTGTGGCCTTGGCGCAGCCACGGTGTCCCTTTTATACAGCCTGGGGGTCTCCGCGTGCCGATCCCACTCCAAGTTCACTGCTATCAAAACACCATCACTTTTCTTAAGTGAGTCTCTCCAGACATCCAGCTTCCTCCAGCCTTTCTGTGTTTTAACTAACACTTGCGTCTGACTTCTGGTTATTGACAGATCATTACATGTTGGTACAGTAGCTGAGGTGTACCAATCCTTATCTGTTGTCTCATGACGCACCTGTCTCCTTTCCCACTCGTCAGTGGTTACAGGAAACTTGCCTCGCCTGTCTCTCCAACACAGTTCTGGTTCAGTAGCTTCACACAGCACCTTTCCTCAAGGTGAGAAAGTTCCACTCAAACTCCCTCCCTTTCTAGTACACACTATCTCTTTAAATCAATTATCCCAATATGCCTGGGAGCATGTCAAGCCTGACAGGTAGCTCATCTCAGGCACCAGCAGCACCACAGGGTAAATTCGCACCCCACATGAACTTGAACAACTGGCGAGTCTTCCTTTGTCCACTCTACAACATTTTCTAAATTCATCAACACTATGATGATCCAAACGACCAATCCTGGTCTTGCCTGCTTTACTCATCCAACAATCTCCGCACCATGCCACTTTCATCACACCATGTAATTCCACAGCATTTGTGGGTGAAGGATTTTTTCTCAGAACTTTGTCTTTAAGAAATCTCGGGCCTTCCCATTTTATCTCAGCAACCTCATTGCCGCAGTTTGCGCATGCTCCAGGTCTATAAACTGACCAGCTGAAGCACTCCTCATTACAACTTTGCCCTTGTACTTTACCTAATGTAATTCCCCCTGAACTTGATGCACTCAGCAGCCATATTGGAGATGCAATTCCACCTTCATTTAGTGGGACCCGTTTCCTTACGGTCTCCAAGCCAGACTGTCCTTTGGTTAGGGGTTGCACATCTGATTGTGTTTCCTTCCTGGCTCCCCTCAATCTTTTCAACTTTTCCATCCTGGGGTCTTTTATGCAGGAAGCTTCTCTCTTGTCCTCCCTGTGGAGAGACAGAGGGTGTGTCTTTAGCAGTTTCTTGTCTCAAAGGCTGTTCTAATAGAGCCTTATTAATAGCCAAAACTGCTCCTGGAGAATCCCATTCCTTCAAGTTCAAGGTTTTTATCGCCTCTTTAACGGTGCGAACTGCTCTCTCAGCCACTCCGTTTGTGTGTGGCTTGTAAGGAATGGACCACTGGATTATTAGTCCTTCATTCTCCAGCAGCTCCAGAACAACTTTATTTTTGAAATGTGGTGCATTATCCATCCTGATAGCTTTGATCTGTGGATAACACACCAGGATTCTCACTAGGCAATCTGCAATCTTTCCTGCTGTCATATTGGGCAAAGGAAACATACCTCCTATGCTCTCCCCCCTGTTTCCTTTGACCACCAGGAAATACTTATTGCCCCTTCGTGTTCTCTTTAGCTCTCCAATGTCACAAGAGACAGAGGTCAAACCTTCCGGACCAATACGGTCACCAACCACTTTTTCTGTGGATTGTTTGCCCAGCTCTAAGCATAGAGCACAGTGTGATTTAACATCTCTCAGCACAGAGTCCAAATGGGGAATGCAAACTGCATTCTGCAAGCACCACTTTTTCAGCCTTTGAAAGCCAGGGTGTCCCAAAGTCTCATGCAACTTCTTCACCAGGTCATGGTCAGACTCTGTACTGTCATGCAAAACCAATCTCACCATCCTGGCCTGAACCAACCTGTCCACCTCAGCATTTCCTCTGGCAGCGGAGGTGTCACACAATGTGTGAGCCGGCTGGTGTCGAACCTGGAAGTTACCTTTTCTCAGACAGTTAGCGACCAAAGCCCACTCGTCTGTAAATTTCACAGGGCCTCCAGACTGACCCTTAGTCATCCCATGCTTCTCCCACGTGGGAAGTTCATTGTTCACCCCTTTACACACCCACTCGCTGTCAGTAATGATCAGCGCAGGAGATTTCCCATGTGTTCGCACATGGTGCACCATAGCTACTAACACAGCTGTGAGCTCCGCTTTCTGAGCAGAACCTACAATCCTCCCTTTTCTCTGAGAGGTCTTCTTGTTATGTACATATTTAATCCATGCCCAGAACACCATAACGTCATTCTGGGTTTTTGACCCGTCGGTGTAGTAGGTAATGCCCTTCTCCGGGTCTCTAGGAGGTTCACTCTCCTTTCTTTTCTTAGGTTTTACATCAGATCCCTCTGGGATCAGTGAAATGGTGGGGTCGAGCAACATCGCAACCCATTTCTCATTCCTGGACGTGAGGGCTTTACCAGGAATCATGTGAGTGGATGTGAAGTTCCAAAGCTCTGGTTCCTTTGTGTACAGTAACACAGGTTGACCATCAGCTAAGCACAAGATTGGAAACAAATATTTGTGCCAAGCTGCAAGTTCTCTCTCCCATGGGAGAAACTTGTCCCGTTCTGGGCCTTTCCAAGTACAATCCCACATGGCCACCGCACGCTCAGACCCATCATTTCCAGCATACACCGTGAATCCATCTTCACGTTTATCCGTTCTGACCCAGAGCGGTTTATCTGTGTCTCTGTGCTCCAAAGCACAGTGATTGTTTTTACAAAACTCAATGACCTAACTCACTCTCTGAGTCTCCTCCTCTGTGAGCACACGGTCATTAGTTATCAGTCTTCCCCCCAGTCTGCTTCTCAGACCTCGCTTTAAGGCCTGGAGTGACTGCATTTTCTCTGACAGCTGTGGTATAATTTCAACAAAAAAAACCAGCTTTCCCAGCACTCCTTCAAGCTGTAACAGGGTTTTTGGCAGCGTGATGTTTTCAAAAACTGTCACATCTACCTCTTTCCCCTCAGGAGTGTACTGATAACCCAGAAACTTTATATCCTGAGTCACCAGCTGAGTCTTGTCCAGGGCAATCAGAAACCCTGCTTCACTCAGCTTCCTCATCACTCACAAAGAGTCCCTGAGCAGAAGCTCAGGGTCATCATTCGTCAACAAAATGTCATCTATATAAATGACAACATCCTCTCCCTGTAACACATCTTCCACGATAGTTTGAAACACATTTGCCGAATTGATGAACCCCTGAGGCAATCGTTTCCAGACAAAGGTTTTATTTCCCACCTGGAAACCTGTTAGCTTTTGAGATTCCACAGAAATCGGTACAGACCAAAATCCGTTTGCCAAATCCAGACTGCTCTTGTATTTCCCAGGGCGCACCTGCGTCCGGGCCCTCTGAGGGTTCACTTTATATCTTAGGTCTGGAACAGTTCGTTCATTCAACGCTCTCAAATCATGTACCAACCGGTATCTGCCGTTTGGTTTAGGCACCATCTGAATAGGTGTCACCGTGAGGCTCTCTTTCACCTCTTCCAAAACACCCTGACGTGTCAGGTCAACGAGTAACTCGTTCAAATCCTCCATCCCCCTCCTTATTGGGTACTGAGGTACACGTGGGGGAGGGGTAGCTCTAATTACATATGGCTCACCTTTGTACAATCCACAGTCATTCTTATTTTTGGCAAAGTTAATAGTTTTCAGCTCTTGTTTGAGAAGGGCTTTCTGTTGCTCATCAATCAAAGCTCCCTGAACAATCCTGTCCATTTCTTTATCCACATTTACAACCGCTCCTCTCACCACCACCTGAAAATCATGATTTGGCACAAGGCTTGCTGGATGAGTAAAATCAGACAGATTATTTTGCACAAGCTCCACCAAGTCTGAAATGCACAGCCAACTAGCATCTTTCGGCGCAGGCATGCATAAAGCAGGCATTTTGTCATTGAACACGGGTTGAAAATCGATATCTGACCCATCTGCTAGACGTGCTGAGTGTAACTCATTAACCTCTATTGCATCATGCGTCTCTTCCAACCCAGACATGTTAGCTCCAGTATCAATAATGAATTTCAATCCTCTGTACATGCAAACCAGCCAAGGATACTCTACGTGTGCCACCTTTGTGATAGCATCTATTGCCTCTGCGAGGGTGAATCTGTAGTTTGGGTATTCACTTGGTATGATTGAGACCCCACTGGGAGCTTCTTCGACCTTTCCGCCCTCATACGGCGATGAGCAGATCGTTGTTCCGGCGTTAATTTTGCATACTCGTCGGCCGGAAGCTAATCTTCTGGTAACCCCCGCGGACCTGGGCGTTGCCGGTCCATCGGTCTGTTCTCTCTGAGACCCCCTCTGTGTGGGCCTCCTCCCTGACTCTCCATCTCTCTCCCTCGCCCCTGCGGGCGAGCTGACTCTGCTCCCCCCTGGCCGCCTGATCTCATCTCCAGGGGGGTTCTTGCGTTTTTTGACTGATCATTCAGCTGTCTCTTGACTTCCCATTCGTCCATTTTCTCGACCTGCTGATCTTTTGTCAACCTTTTCCATTTAACAGCGAGAGACCTCGCTCCAGGAAGTGATGTTAACATTCGTTCCTGGTGTATGATTGATGCTCCCTCCTCTTGCATAGACAACATAGCTGTCCTGAGAGGTATCAAGTTTCTCTTCACCTCATCCACCAAACGATCGATAGATTCGTCCATTAAGTCACGGCCTGGTAACCGGGATACGGTTAACTCAGCCATTGTCTCTGCCTTTGGCAATCTCACACCCTGCCTCAACCGCAGGAGATTAATCATGCCAGGATCTGTTAAATCCTCATCTGTCAAGCCAGCCTGCCTCAAACGTGCAAGGTAACGGGTCTGCGGTTCTCCCATCTTTCTATCAGGCTGGAGGCTGGCAAGGGCCGAGAGGCTCCCGGCTCTTCCTATCAGAGATTGATCTGCAACAGTGGGTCTAAAGTGCACCCCTCCTTCACATTCCTGTGAAGCGGAAGGGTGGGGGTTACTGCCCGCTCTGTGTTCTGCTTCAACATCACAATCCCTTTGAATGCAGCCACTTCGGTAAAAATCATAGCCACTGCTAAGGAACTGACTTTTAAAAGGCTCAGTCCAGTTTGGTTGTTGTTTAACATCCATACTGGTTTTGGCATTTCTAATCACATTTGCTTCCCCCCTGGCTGAGTACCAACTAGGCAGGTTATTTAACACTTCTGGTTCACCATCCCCCTCAGTGAGAGGTCTGAATCCACGACACCTTGGCCCACAGAAAGGGGGGTCATTTTGGTTGTATCTTGCAGTATATGCTTTTGGCACAGTTTTTCTCTTATTCTTCAATGCTCTACCTTCAACACCCCCTTCAGGCCCAATCCACATCTTCCTCCTCTCCTCCTCATCACTACTTGAGTGGCATGATGGGTGAGAACTGTCCCCAGAATAGATAGGTGAGGGCGATGGTAATCAGGCCCACTCATACCAGCAGGTATTATTCCTGTGGAATGACCTATCGGAGTCCAAACAGGTGCGGAGGGGGTTAAGGGCCTTGGTGTTGAAGGTTTTGCCTTGACATGTTCATGTGGACTTTTATTAGGAAGTCCATACCTCGCAATCACAGGTGTGTGAGAAGCAGCCCATGTCACCTCCTTTCGTGGGAGGTTATCCGGGTCTGTTTGTTTCCTATCAGCAAGAGCCCTTGCTGCAGTTTCCATTTTGTGCATCCAGATAGCTGGCTCATACACTCTGCCAGCCCACTGACTGGTTATAGCTGCATGCACCATATCATCTCTGTTATGAGTTTGCTACATCACATTCTTCGTACTTCTCAGGTAAAAAATCACCCTAGAAGGTCGTAAGTCCGCAGCCCGCACGGCTCGTTCTGTTTGTATCCGCCAGCGCTTCAACTCACTTCTGGGAGTTGAGCCCACAGCGTTAGAAATTACCACAATAGCTTTCACAGCTAATTCTCCTGGGTCTAACCACACAGGAGTCCCACCTGAAGGTTCAAAAAGTCCCCAGCTCTTAACAGCTTTTCTCCCTGCCAGGCGCCTTATGGGTGCCAGTGCAGGAACCCGACAGAGATTTGTACCTGGCTTTACCAGAACAGACAAGACCCATTCAGGTGCTGGGAGGGTTTTAGCCCCCAAATCTCCTTCTAGCATGACTAACCCAGAGGAGAGGCAAGAGGAATATGTCCCTTGTTTTAACTGTGCTTCTAGCGCTGATATATCCGTCACCCAAGCGCTGGCTTGGTCATCTGATTCATTCCCAGAACTGTTTCCTGACTCATCATCACTCTCCTCGGATGAAGAGATGCCATCTCTAAAGTCTTTGTTCATAGGTTCAAATCTGGCTGGTGCCACTTCACCATAGACAGGTGGGGGTTGTGGGTCGGGAGACAGCTGTGACGGATTGTGTGAAGCAGCTCTATATGGAAGCCACTCCTTTAAATTCAGCTCTTGGCATGCTGCCCTGAATAAACTCTCCGTGGTCAGAACCACGGTCCAAATATTGTCAGTGTCCATATTTATTACAGCTCTTAACGCTTCCAGTGAGGCTCTAATGGTATATTCAAATTCTCCCGTTCCCAGCAAGCAAGTAGCCACATGCCCCGTGTTACTCGCTCCTCTCACACTGTCATACCAGCTAGTTAATTGCTCAACTTGTACATCATGAGGAGTTCCCGGTGCACATGGATCAATTACTATGTGTAATATTTCACGCACCCCATCCCCAGCTTCAATCGCAGACCGTCTGTACACCATTACATTTCCTATAGCAAATGGAGGATTCTGAGCCATGATTGCACCATGACTTTGTGGATACCTGCGCTTTATCACCAGCGCAACACCAGTTTCTGACGTACCATTCACATTAATTGCATTCACCAATGATGTTGGAGGCTCGAAACACACTCTGGAATAGTCAGAAAATATCGCTCGCACTCTAGCTGGGTCATCACGAGCCCACAAGCTCTCAATATCAGCCATTCTCTCACTGCGTTCCTCCTCCCCGGAGCCATATTCGCTTACTGCAGCCATCCCTAAATTTCCCTCAGTTACACGTGTATCTTTACTCATAAAGATCACCTCGCATCAAAATCGTTGTCCTTTAAAGGCAGGGTGTGCGTGCACATGTAACCTAGGCAACGCCGGAGCGGCAGAGCTCCAGCGTCACACAGGGGTTCACAACGACACAGGTGGGGAGCGAGGGTGCAAAACCAGAGGGACAGAGACACCAGAGAGCAGAAGTTTGCCTGCAACCTCTTTTATTAACTAAATAAAAGCCCCCGTCTAAAAATATACAGCTAAAAAGTTTGAGTCCATAAAAGAAATTTAAAACGTTCTTCAAAAAGATCCCAAAAGATAGTTGGGCTCCTCCCAGATCCACAACGTCACGAACAGGATGGGAAAGGCGGCGTCCCGGCTTCAGCGTCCGACTCCAGCAGTCTCTGGTCTCGCTCTCAGCAGGCACTCGTCTCAGGCGTGATCTCCCGGGGGCTCTCGCCGCTCCTCCCTGACAAGGACAGAACACTGGGGCAGAACTTTTGTCTGTACTGGCGCCGTGCAATCTCTTTCTCGTAGGATCGGCCCATACTGCGCGTCACCCAGCATACAACAGAGGAAGCCGTTTACTCAAGGATGCAGGCAGAGGTCCAACCTCTGCCCTGCTGTCATTCAAAGGCGTTGTTCCCACTCGTTGTCGCTGCACGCCAGGGATGAACCGGTCCTCCTGCGATCCAACGCGTTCTGTGCTACGTCCACCTATTAATCCAGTCCATCTGCCTTCTTGTTTCTTTGGCCTCTTTTTCCTCTCTCTTCCTGCAGTTCTGCAGCTTCGTCCCTTTATCAGCCTGCTAACTATGCGCACCTGGTGCGCTCTCCCAGTCACGCCCACCTCTTCAGGTGACTGTCATGTCAACAGTGGCAAAAACAATCTAAACTAAACAGGCACATAAAACCAACAACACACGACAAAATCATGCAATAACACAAAACTGTTAAGAAATTCCAACAATTAATAAAAGAATTTAAAGCAACAGAAAAACACACATTCCACTGTGTGACACACACACACACCAGCAGCAACTTAGCGGTTCTGCCCCGGATTCCGTCCACGAGGTCAGGAATTGCAACCTGCGATTTAATTCTGTTTTGTGAGAATCTTTTACGAGGCCACTCACTTTCCTGCATGTGAGAATCTGTTAAGAGGCTCCCACAAAACCTCCTCGCGCCGTGTGCACTTGGTGGAGGGAACGCACTCCCACAGAACCGATTCAATCGGACCAGGGCATTCCAAACACTTCCAGCTACTGGACTTCAGAATCAAAACTCATAGGCTTCCCTAAGCGGCCCCTTGACCCATATAGCCGGCTCCTTAGGGACAAATTGTCCGCCCTTGCGGAGAATCTCCCAGTTCCAGACTTTCTAAACTCACAAACATGCTTCTTTCTACCCAACTGCGAAATCACCGCCCCACGTTACGGGCGCCATGTTACAAGCCATCTTCCCAAACTAGCTGACTCTTTAATAAACACTACGTCTCAGGGTTGACTTGTACTTCTATTTATGCGTGAGCGTGATTATCCAGTTGACCTGCACACTAATATGAGCTGATCAGCGATCATCATTAACCTAGATTTAGATCCTGGCACACACACTTCTAGCAGCTCAAAGGAAGACTCTGTTCTAACCCAAACACATCTCAGTCACCTGAAGCTTATTTATGCTCAGGTTAATGACTCTAAACTAAGTGTTATGAACCTCTTGGAGAGGGATTAAAAGTAACCAGCACCTCACCTTTCTGCGGTTACGCGACACCAAGGAGACCCCAGGCAGGAGATCCGTTTCAAAGCTCCTTATAAGAAGGAACAAAAGTTTTTATTTTATATGATGAAGTAAAAAAATATTCCAAATTCCCGATGCAGCGGGTCAAAAACACCGAACTGGTACAGACTCTTCTCAGAACTTCCCAAGAACTTCTCCAGCCCCGAACCAACTCGGCCCCCCTCTTTTATTGAACACAACAACTCCCCTCCTCGCACATCTTCGTCTCCATGACAACGCCCGCCTCGGAAGCATTCTTCGGCCTTCAGACTCCTCCCAGCTCCCTTCTTCTTTGTGGGTCATCAGTCAGATGGGGGAGGTCTCCCCCCCCCTTCCTTCCTCTTCTCCAGCTCAGATCAAAGGAAGTCAACCATAAATAATTTCCAGACATGGGTGTCCCTGAAATTCTTATCACATCCTGGACTTACTCCATAAAAGTCAGTAAAATGCTAAAACTATAACATATATTTGCCACGAATAGCAGATTAGTGAAACACACTCATTATTTACGACATCAGGAGATCAGGAGTCAAGTCACGCACACACATTTTACACACAGACCTTTTTCTGAACCCTGTAGCCTGGTTACATCAACACACAGATTGAGATGTAATTCAGAACTGCTTTTATATGATAAAACAGGTCTGGAGAAATCGAAAATCTTTGTTCAACAGTCAACATGAATTAATGTGTGCTGAATTACTTGGAAATTTTTAAAAAGCTATGATGTGTGAAAAAAAAACATAAGCTGTGAAAAAAATGCATAAAAAATCTCCATGACTCAGGTTCCTCATCAGAGCATGGGTTGGAGGAACGTAAGACCTAGTTTGGACGTCCTATAGACGTGGTCTAGACCGAAACAATTGACGTTGACTGCAGGGAAGCACTCCTCAAACTAATACCATCCATCCATTCATTTTTTTCCGTTCATCCTGAGTCGAGTCCGGGGCCAGTAACCTAAGTCGAGAGACCCAGACTTCCCTCACCCTAGGTATGTGGGCCAGCTCCTCCGGGGGAATCCCATGGCATTCCCTGGCTAGCTGAGAGGTATAGTCCCTCCAGCATGTCCTGGGTATACCTTTAGGTCTCCTCCCAGTTGGAACATGACCGGAAAACCTCACCAGGGAAGCGTCCAGGAGACTTCCTAACCAGATGCCTGAGCCACCTCAACTGGCTCCTCTCGACATGGAGGAGCAGCGGATCTACTCTGAGCCCCTTCTGGATGACTGATCTTCTCACCCATCTCTAAGGGAGAGCCCAGCCACCCTGCGGAGAAAACTTATTTCGGCCGCTTGTTTCCGTGATCTCATGCTTTCCGTCACTACCCAAAGCCAGAGCCGGATTAACGCAAAGGCAAAGTAGGCACGTGCCTAGGGCTTGATTGGCTGGATGGGGCCCAGACAGAGGAACAAAATTAAAACTAAATAAATTAAAAATTAAATGTACAAATTTCCTATGATAGAATCTGTACATAGGACTCCTACCTACAATTTATTTCAATATTTATTAATTAACTAAAAATAGTGACAATGTTTATCTTAACCATAGACCGTTTCATTAGCTACGTCACATTAAAGGCACAGTCTGCAACATTTAAATGTAGAATAACTTTTAAAATGTTTGATTTTGACCATCTGACCCAATTTTATTAAAAAAAGTAAATAATCTTTAATATTTCAATTTTCTCCTAAGTCCCTCCCCTGCCCTGTAGAGCTCAGCCAATATTTCTGCAAGCCTAACGCGTTGACCAATAGCGCTGCGTTTCCACCAGGGGGCAGCTGTCAACCATGGAGCACGAGCAGGTCTCAGCGCACAACAGTGTCACGCGCCTCACTCGTCTTACTGCAGAAACATGGAGCAACAAAACCCCAAATTACCGATTCCTCGACTGCCTTCCACATCTCAAAAAACATTTAAAAAGTTTAAAAGCCCTTCTTCAAAAGTGGCTGTAAGACGTTTGAGACAGTCGAGTAGAATTTACATTGGAGATTGTTTTACACACGATGGAGAGATTTTCGTGATCTACACGGCCTGAAAATGGATGAAGAGTTGGCAAAGTATCTTTTAGACAGGTAAGTTATTTATTGTTTTTCGGATAAATTTACTTATAATCTTTCTTTCACTGAAAGAAGTAATAGAGCAAACAAGCTTTGTATGCTTGGTGTCCTATTGGCTAATGTAGCATTAGCTTGAATGCTAAGTCGACATGAATCGATGCTAGTCGAACTATTTATGCTATATTTGGAAGAAGTTTGAGTAACGAAAGGGGATTTTAGGTTTTTTTTATATGGGAGCTAATGATTAGTGTGGCGTTTAACTATAGGCCACATCAGTATATTGTTTTAAGCTCTTGTTTATAACTTCCCCGTTAACGGGGTTCAGTTAGCATCTTGAAAGCTGAATTAGGTGTTTACACTTTCCTGAGCTGCGTGTTTGATTAAAATGAGTAATCAGCAGCTCATGTAGCACTTGTAGAAGTCTGAGGAGATGATTCAGCAGTTAGAATTAGGTGTGATTGATCAGGAACGTATCCAAAACCTTACGTTTCCATTAGCACCGAAAGACATATTGTGCTAACCTGGGTGGGCCACGTGTACAGATTACCATCTGAGTTTGTGGTCTTACCTACGTGAAAACTCCATATTAAAATAAAAGGAATGATAATCAGCTCGTGCAAAAATCTGTGAAGGCTGGGGAGACTTGTTTAGCTTGTGATCACTAATTTTTGGGCTTTGTTTTTTACAGTCATCAGTCCAAATATGAAGCATCAACATCTACACCATTGAAGCGCCAACTGTGTATTTCTCCAACACCAGTGCCAGCTTTGTCTAGCATTCATGGAGAATCATCTGAAAGGTAAATAGCTGCGTAAAAACCTCTACCAGGAATATTATAATTTTGCCTCTGTCTGTTTTAAGTTAGTGGTGGATTATTTTGAAAAAATTCTAGAAATGGGATAATGAATGACTATAAAAAATGTATAGAAATAAATAGTAAAACTACATTTTATATAGCGCCTCTCAAGATAAAACTCTTGAGGCACTTCACAACAACAAAATTTTTGTAATTGAAGTCTTTATTTACTTTTAACTTTTAACCACATGAGAACATAGAAACGAAAACAGAACAGTCAAAAACAAAACAACAACAGAAAAAAATAAAATAAAATAAAAAGGACAGCTTCCAATTCCATGATAAATTCACCTTTGTATTTTTGGTCTATTTTCAATACCTACTAACATGCAGCGCAGTACGCATAAGATTAAACTGAAGATGATCGCTCCAACCAAATAAATTCCAACTGTCTTAGCCAAAAACCCGTCCCCATGATTTGTCAAAACCCTCCCTATCATCATTAATCATAGCCAGAAATTTTTCATATGCCACCATTTTCAGCATATTTTCTTCCCACCTATTATATTCTGGAGGAGATGGTTGCTTCCATACACTGAGGATAACTCGGGCCGCTGCAATCACCCCCACCTTTATAACCACAAAATCATATTTTGATACCCCAGGCAACACCGACCGATCCCCTAATAAACACAATCTTTGTGACAAGGGTATTATCATACCAATCCACCTACCTATTTTGTTCAATACTTTTTGCCAAAAGGGATAAACTTTCCCACATTCCCAAATAGCATGCAGAAATGTCCCTGGATCTGAACTACATTTCCAACATTTATTACTGGTACTGATTCCCATTCTATAAAGTTTGGGCGGAGTGAAGTACCACCTGTGTATTAATTTGTACTGAATTAATATACCCCTGACCTCTCATATATTTATCCGAGAATGACAAAATTCTACCCCAATTTTCTTTAGAAATTGCACAACTCAAATCCCTCTGCCATATAATCCTCAAGTTTTCACATATCTCTTTCTTAGGATTGTTAAACAGTTTGTAGAAAACAGCTGCTCTATGTGTTGTTTGGGCAATTCTAAAAACTCCACCATCATATTTGAGCTTTGACTAAATTTTCCTTTGGTAATACAGTCCCTTATTTGTAAATACTTCCAAAAATTCTTTTCTCTTATCAAACCATAGTTTTGGATTATTTCAGCGAATGACATAAACACTCCCCCTGAGTAAAGAATACTTATCCTGTGTATACCTTTGACAAGCCATTCCTTCCAAAACACTGTTTTTCGCCCAATCTGTACAGCAGTGTTGTTCCATAGTGAGGTGTAAGATTGTCTTAAGTGAGATGCTCTGCACATCTTATGCACCTCTACCCAGACAGCTTTTGAATACCCGAGCACTGGGTTATCATAAAAGTCTTGTCCATTACTTGCTGAGCCCTGTGAGAGAACATCCAAGGGTGTAAAAGGGCTCACTAGTTCCTGTTCGATCTTCATCCAGCTCAGCTCAGGGTCCAAACCTGTCCAGTGCTTGGCCAGTCTTGACATTTCAAAAGCTAAATTATACAACTTCACATTTGGCAGGGCCATTCCCCCAATGTCTTTAGAGGCCCACATTTTCTTTATATTCACTCTTGGCTTTTTGTTATTCCACAAAAAATCTTTAATTAACTTCTCAAATTCACTAAATATATGTAAAGGAATTCTCACAGGTAACATCATGGAAACATAATTGAACTGTGGGGCCACCATCATTTTAATCACATTAATTTTCCCCATAGTGTAAGATTCAATTTACCCCACTTATCCAAATTTGTTTTTATCTTTAGGAGGAGAGGTTCCATATTTGAAAGCATAATATCTTCTAGTTTTGGTTTTAATATTATTCCTAAATACTTCATACCTGAGGGTAAATACTTAAAATTGAATGGAGTAATGCATCCAGAATGACATGATGCTGAAAGTGGCATGCCTTCCGATTTGTACCAATTTATCTTATAACCTGACAACCTTGAAAATGGCTCAACACATGTGAGTAGCGCTGGTAGAGACTGTATGGGATCCGTTAATACTGCTAAGATGTCATCAGCATATAGAAATAACTTGTGCTCCATACCCCCAGCATGCACCCCTCTGACATCCCTGTTAGCCCGAATAGCCAAGGCCAGTGGTTCCAAAAATATTATGAAGAGCAGCGGGGATAACGAACACCCCTGCCGGGTCCCCCGAGTGAGATGAAAAAACTCTGATACCACTCCGTTTGTCAAAACTGCTGCCCTTGGACTTGCATATACAGTTTTGATCCAATTACAAAATCCAGGCCCAAACCCGAACCTTTCAAGGGTCGTCACAACAACAACAAAATTAAACATATTTTAAAAATTATATTTTTATTTCAAAGTTTATGAGAAAAAAATAACACAATTGTGTTTTTAAAAATGTAAAGAGAGAGACAGGAAATTATTTGTAAAGAAGGAATTCAGTGGATACAGAGAAATGCGTAATAAGTAGAGTGAGAAAAATAAGGAGAGGGTGATGATGACGGCCAATAGACGAGGTCTATTACCTTCAAAATGACAAAATATGTATTGATTCTAATCATATTCTTGTGCTTGTATTTTATTTTCATAGGGATGATAATTTGGAGGAGGTGATGGAACAAGGTGAAACTAAAAAAGAAGGATCTTCACAAATGTAAGTACAAGGTTGTATCTGTATATGGCTGTCACATTTGTCAGGAAAAGTAAACAATAAATACTTTTTTAGGTTATCTTGTGTGGGAATTGAAGCAAACATTGATGAGGAAGAGTTCAACAATATTCAAAACTCTGTGTAAGTATTCAGATGTTAATAAAATGTGTCTAATTTTCCATACTAAAAACTTTATATTGTGTATGTTCAGGATAGAGTCATCAGATGACACATGGTCACCAAACAGAGAACCAGAAGTTGATTCGTCTCCAGAGGAGGACGAAACCATCGAGATGGACAGCGGTACTGATGACAGCGGTGATGAGGACTACACACCTTATATACACATAAGGTAATTCCTTTTGTTTAACATTCTATAAAACTGCAATAGCGCATATTTAATAAAAAGCTTTTGTTCACAGGATTGGAGCGGCATTACAAAAAACATTAAAGCTGCAAGCAGCGTGGTTCGGCCCTCGCAGCTCCGCGCCGCTCCGGCCTGGCCGGCAGCCCGGGGCACCAGGGCACGTCTGGCAGAACAGAAACGTAAACCACTCCGACACCAGAAACCGCAAATGGCCTCCTAGTCTGCACCTCACCCTGACTCAGCATCCCCTCTGAGCTCACCATTAAATTGAATTGTAAGGTTACGGTGTTACGCCAGAATTCGCCATGGCATCAAAGCCCCTCCCTTTCTGGAAAGCTATCAGATCTGAATGGTCATTACAGCATCATAAAGACAGTGCATGACCTTGGTGTCACGTTGACTAAATTAGAGGGGACAAATATGAGCATTTCAGCATAAAAAATTACTTCCTGTAGTCAGGGGCCGGGGCTTAGGTGATGTCAGCTGTCCACATTGTCATTGTTTACAGATATGGTCAATGATCACACAGACAAAGTTCGAAAAAGATCTGATCATGCACATGGGAGTTATTAAGTCAAGTAAAGTAATGGCGAAAGTTCAAAGTTTGAGGCTTAGCCACGCCCACACCTTTCAACTTTTGAAAAATCCGACGGTTGAATTTTTTCCCCTACGTCTTAAGAGTATATTGCAGAAGTTTGAAGGTGATTGGTGAAAAGGGCGACGGAGCATCACTCTCCAAACAATGTGTGCGAAAACCACTAAATCGCGTACTTGCACCAAAATGGCCGACTTCCTGTGCGACTTTGCGCTTGGCTCCAAGAGACTTTTTTGTAGGTCCTGAGACCCCACATGAGTGTACCAAATTTCGTAATCCTCAGTCAAAGCAAGGCTTGGGGCTGACCGTTTTAATGGACCTAGGGGGCGCTATTGAAGAAAATAGGCCACGCCCACAAACTTCAGCTGTCTATTTCTCTTGGGGGTCAGACTAGGATCACTCACCAGAAGTTTCGTAGCGATAACACGATAACTGAAGAAATGAGAGGCAAACGTATTTCCATGGCGTGATGGCGATTTTCGTCATGCTCCCAAAGCCCCGCCTTTCTTCGAAACCTGCCAGTACTGGAGACTAAGTAACCTCAACTTGTCTACTGCTGTTTGCCACAGAATCCTGGTGATTGGGTAAAAGGAGTCCAGTAGGGAGCTGTGAAAAAAAGAGTGGCGTGGCGACAGGTCAAAGTTTGAGGCTTAGCCACGCCCACACCTTTCAACTTTTGAAAAATCCGACGGTTGAATTTTTTCCCCTATGACTTAAGAGTAGATAGCAGAAATTTGAAGGAGATTGGTGAAAAGGGCGACGGAGCATCACTCTCCAAACAACGTGTGCGAAAACCACTAAATCGCGTACTTGATCCAAAATGGCCGACTTCCTGTGCGACTTTGCACTTGGCTCCAAGAGACATTTTTGTAGGTCCTGAGACACCACATTAGTGTACCAAATTTCGTAATCCTCAGTCAAAGCATGGCTTGGGGCTGACAGTTTTAATGGTCCTAGGGGGCGCTATTTCAGAAAATAGGCCACGCCCACCGGATGTTGACATCAGATTTTTTGAGGGGCCAGACTAGGATCACTCACAAGAAGTTTCGTGATGATATCTTTAGAAATAATGAAATGGGAGGCAAACGTAAGGCCACGGCGGTACGCCTGACTTCGCCGCGCCGCCACAGCCCCGCCCTCTGCCGAAAACTCCCATAAAGTGACGCCAAGCAACCCCCACTTGTCTTGAGTTACCAGCTACAAATTTGTGGTGATTAAGTGAAATGGGGCAATTTGGGACCTTTCACAGTAAAACTTGACCTTTTTGGTCCTGAGGGGGCGGGGCTTGTGTGATGTCATCATCCGACCATTCAGTTTACTTTGTGGGTGGATGACGAATGACCACAAAAAGTTTGGTAACTCTATTCCATTCATTTATGAAGTTATAGCAATTTAAATTTTTTTGGCGAGTAGTCAAACTTCGAGGCCTGGCCCCACCCATTCAGTATTTACGAAAAGTCAATTTTATTGTCTCATTTTGTTCGCCCAACCCTTCTGAGCAATTTTACACCACTTTTGAGACGATCGTGCGAAAAATGATCGAGCAATCCAATCAGAAACGGACCCTAAAAACGGCAAAAAATCGCCATTTCAACCCAAAATGGCTGACTTCCTGTTTGATATTGACCATGCTTGTAAGAGACTTTTCTGTGCGGACTGTTGAGTACTACAAGTGTACCAAATTTCATAACTGTAAGATAAACTAAGCTTTATGGAGAGGGTTTTTTTTTCACTTTCTAGGGGGCGCTGTTCAGCCATTTTCTTTGCGATTTTATTGGGACCTTTAAAATATCAAATTTTTCACCAGGCCTGACAAGTGTGCAAAATATTGTGAGTTTTGGGGTATGATAAGGTCCCCAAAAAGCCGTTCAAAGCGGCACCGGAATAATAAATAAAAAAGAATAAACAGAGCAAAAACAAGAGGCCTTCGCAGCGCTTTCGCTGCTCGGGCCTAATTACAGCTTGAGACTCTGCAAGAAATTAACATAGAGGATACAGTTCATGACTGTAATATCCCAGAAGCAACTGACCGACGTTTGACAAGCAAGAAAGGTCTTCCTCGACGCTACAAGCTAAGGCCTGAGGATCCAAGGCATTATGGTTTGCTGTCCGGAGTTCCTGCACCATCAACAGAGGAACTTCTACAACACCTACGGACTTGCGGTGATGGTAAAATAAAACATTATCTGCCTTACATCTTCCACACAATAGTCCATTGCTAATTGAGTTTATTTTTTATTTACAGGTAAAACTTTGCCACAGACATAGGTGTTGGGGGAGGCAAGAGAAAACCCAAAACCTTCTTTATATTTGTTTCCTGTGTTTTTTTTTTTTTTTTTGAAAATAAAGATATATTTTGGGGAAATAAGGACTAATAATTTAAAAATGTATGTAAAATGTTGGAGGTAGACATAATTTTTTGTTGTTGTGCAGGAGTTTTAAAATTTATGGTATTTTTACAAATGCAACACAGAGTTGTGCTTTAGACCACTTTATTAGAGCATCAAACAAAAATGTATAAAAACAAACTTATGTAAAATATCAAATATATACATTTATTTACAATCGTCTTGGAATAAAACCAGTGTAGTTACCATTGGGGTCAGGGAATTTTGCAGAATAAACTCTTTCATGTGTGGTACAGTTGAAATACATGTCTGGGGAGGCTGTTGGCAGCATTTCTTTTCCAAATCAGTTGGCATATCTCTGCAGTGGGAGCATACACACCATGAAGGTTGATTGGGTGTTGGAGGTGTTGTGGCAGGTGGACCAGAGAGGGCAAGTACATCAAAGAGAACACCAGTGTCTGTCCAGCACCATGGTAAGGATGCCAATAGCCTGCTGAGGGTTCAGGTTCTGTATGTTTTGCTACAAAAGTGGAAAGAGATGCTACAGCAACAGTTTTTAGGATAATTTAGTGTAATTTTGTTATGCTTACACGTTCAAAGTCTATTCGCTCGGAACAAAGATTCCGAACTCGAGAGAGATCTTCATCTCCAAGGTCCACAGTTGAGTGTCTCACACTTCTTCGGCCTCTGGATGCACCGCAGCCTCTAGACACACCACGGCCTCTGGATGCACCACGGCTTTGAGATGATGGTGGGCATCTCCTTTTTGCACCATGTCTTGAGGATGCAATAGGAGGTTCAACCTCTTCCTCAGAGGATTCCTCAATCACTGAACTCTAAATTGTATTAGAATAAAAAAAATATACTAATATAAAAAGTACTCTTGCATATTAATCAATTTTGACACAGATCAGGTTTACATCTAGTCAAAATTTGGGCTAAACCAACAATAAACAGAAACCCTATGAAAACAACCATGATTATAGGAGGACTTCACAGAATGCAGTGTTTATTCATGATTTCCACATAAATTATTTATATGCTTTGATATATTCATCCCATCTTGAATGGCAAAGCAATTAAAAATAAGCTAGTTACTTGTAATAAAATGCTAACAATTTGATAGGATTAATTTTATTTACAATATAGATTGCCAACTGTTACTGGTATTTTAAAATATAAATATATTTATAGATATTCTTTATAAAATGCCTTTTGTAAACAGTAAGTGTTTAATGTGCTGGTTAAATACAACTTTCTTACCTCAGATAACTCCATTGCTAACACTAGCTCAGCTCTATTACAAGAAGCAATGCTCCGATGTTGACTCTGCTTTTCCTGCGCGTGCACATTGGGAGGCGTGGCTTTCGGCTCTTTCAGGAAGGGCGGGGGAGTGAGCAACAGCCGTTCGAATTTAAAAATCTCCTCCTCCTCACCCTGATGGCGTCATCCTGCGGACTGTGCCTTTAAGGCACCACCCAATTAGGGATGTCAGAAGTGGTCAGAGTCAGAGCGGGACACAACAAAGCTAGCAGGTGTTTTTGAGTAGGCTAACTTTCACGATGCTTTCGGGTGCGGCAAAACGTAAAAAAATAAATAAATAAGTGAAGAGGAACAAAAGAAGAGACAGCGGAGCACCTGAGAGTGAGACATACGTTTTTTAAACTATTCCCCGTGGATGCTCTCACTTCCACCTGTTTTTGATAAATTTTATTCATGTTTTCATAGAACAGATTAAAAAAAGATCAATAAAATAAAAAGTCCAGTAACATTAAAAATAATGAAAAGCATCACTGCACATGATCGAGGAATACTGAATGTGAAAGTGGCACTGTTCTTAATTCATGCATCGGAGGGTTAAGTTGCTTTGTGTGTGTGTGTGTGTGTGTGTGTGTGTTTATTTTCTCACAGAAGAAGAACCCAACACCAGCAGGCTCAGTACTCCAATCCAACAGCCTGAAGAGACACCATCATCAGCTTCAACAGATGTGTGTGAACATGTATGAGCTGCTGGCCCCATGGATCCTGCTGACTGGCCACAGCAGTTGAACAAAATGGAAAGTAGAACTTTCTTTATGATGACACTGATATTTGAGTTTTGCTTTTGATTGCACAGTTTAATGCTGCTGTTGATTTTGCACCCCCCCCCCCCCCCCCCAATGACATTTGCACAACATTTTGAGTTGTTGGTTATTGTAATATTCTCAGGTTACTTATCTATCAAGCTTACATTTACTCTTTAGGCTGTTGACTTTAAAGAGTTGCTGTGTGAATATTTAAAATAAAAATTTGTAACTAAGGAATAAATGTGGAGTTGCTTTTTCCAATGTGTGGTGGGTGGGTGGACTTGGGTTTGGGTGAGAGGCGTGCGGGCGGGGGGGTGGGGGGGGCAAATGGGCAGTCTCGCCTTGGGCACCAAATTACCTAGAGCCGGTCCTGGTTCACACTCAGAAAATTGACACAGAATTTCTGATTCAGCAGAGGCAATAACAGCCTGAATGAGCATAAAGCAAGATCAAAACTTAAGATAACTTTTTCATTTTATTAAAATACTTTCTTTTAAGATTATAGATTGTATAAAATTTATACTGTAATAATTTAGGCTGCGTGTTTATAGTTTGTTTTTGCGCCTTTAAAACATGCTTCAGTCCATTCAAATTAATCTATTTCTTCTTGAATGTCTTTCCACCATCAAGTGATTAATTTGTCAACATTTATAAATGTAAGCTATTGTATTTAGCAGAACATCTTTTTAATTAAATGTAGTGATTAAATATAAACAGCAAATAAGATAAACATATTTGCTCTGTTTACATAGTATAATGACACCTAGTGGTTATTTACTGGTACTACCGCCTTGACAATGACACTCCCAATGGATAAGATGAGGATAATTTATTAGAATTTAATACAGCTGTGTAATGACGTATAAATTATTGGTATCAAAAAATTGTCTGATAGAATGATTTACATACAACACATGACTTATTTTGGCATTCAAACAACCAATTTGTAACCAAAAACTAGGCTATGTAAAATGTGAATGAACTTTTATAAGTAACTTTGGTAAGTTTCAGATTTCAATTCATTAAATAACATCAATGGGGGGTGGGGCGGGGGGTGGGGATGGGGGGCAAAAAATGCAGCCTGCCTAGTGTAGTCCATTTATTTAATCCAGCTCTGCCCAAAGCTTGTGGCCAAAGGTGAGGGTAGGAACGTAGATCGACCGGTAAATCGAGAGCTTTGCCTTCCGGCTCAGGGGCCTCATTCATCAAGCTAGCTTACGCACAAAACAGGGTCGAAAAACTGCATGAGCAACTTTCCACGCAAACTTTGGTATTTATGAAAGAAAACTTAGCGGATGTGTGTAACTTTAGGTTGACTAAGGACCTGGCTCACGCACATGTTGGACATGGAGGGCACCTGCAGTGCTGCTGCTGAGAAGATATACAGTTATGGAATCCTGCAGCATTATCACTTGTACCGCTTCGTTTTCTCTCTCTCTCTCTCTCTCTCTCTCTCTCTCTCTCTCTCTCTCTCTCTCTCTCTCTCTCTCTCTCTCTCACACACACACACACACACACACACACACACACACACACACACACACACACACACACACACACACACACACAGCCTGAGGGGCAGAATATGGAATGCTGAATATCAGCAGGGGGACAGATTGAAACAGAATGTTATGCGTCTGTGACAGCGTGTGTCCCGTCACTGTGACCCGATTGATCATGCGCCCTGGCTACTCGGTCACAGGAGAAGTCCCTTTGGCTGACTGGTTAGTGTGTGTCACTCTCACTTGGGAGTCTGGGGATCGGATCCTGATTGGACCATTTTTTAAATATCGACCACAGATCTCTCTGAAGAACTCACAACATTGACGGCTTCAGCAACGCTGTGCCACTCCGTGGATTTTCTCTTATTTGTTTTGCAAAAGCACTTCCTGTCATTTCTCCACCTCACTCACAGGTACCTCAATTTCTGCTTCGGTGAACTAGCGCTTCCTTGATCTGCGGTCGCCATCATTAATGGTGGAGCGCTGCAACAAGCCGGCTTATGTATATGCATGAGATACACAAGGCACTTTGCATTGACCATTTGTGGCAGAAAGTAGGCGTGTTGAGGGAGGAATGTGATCCAGAAACACCTGAGAACATTTCTAGGTTAGAGCGTGATTTGTAAAGCAGAGATCGCGTGCAGCTGTGCGTACTCCATGTTTCATAGGTCACAAACCTACTTGGAGTAAGTGCATTATTTTTGCTGAGCTTAAGTACGGTTTTTGTAAGGATTCTACACAATGTTTTATAAATGAAACCCCAGCTCTCTCTTCACCACGACAGACCGGTACAACACTCGCATCACTGCAGATGCAGCACCAATCCACCTATCGATCTCACGCTCCAGTTTTCCCTCACTTGTGAACAAGACCCTGAGATACTTAAACTCCTCCACTTGGGGCAGGACCTCATCCCTGACTTAGAGAAGGCATTCTACTCTTTTCTGACTCAACACCATGGTCTCAGATTTAGAGACTTCTTCAAACTAATACCTGCTGATTAAAACATAAAAAACACGCCTCAGATCTTTTGCCCAGGCATTGGCTTCTCTAGTTTTCTTGATGTTCAGACTCATTTTATTGCATCTTTAGCTGATATTTGAAACTTTGACAGCCCTCAACAAGATCCTGGCAACAAAGAAGAGAACAGAGATGCGTTGTTTGTTTCATGTCATGCTTTAGCAGAAAAACATAAACGCTTTCATTCTGTCGTTCTACAAGATGATCCCTTCTTTGTATTTCCTTTGGTGGTTCACATGAAAACGGTGAAGCTGCCACAACCCTGTTAACATGCAAACATGGAAAGTGGTTAGAGGACGGACCACATCACATTTACTTGCTATTGGGCCTTTTTATTCAGACGCATAAGTGTAATGTCCCCGAACCACAATGTGCAGCAATTAGCCACTGCTATAGTGGATGCAAGCATTTCCACTGGCTGCTAAGCGTAGTGTTGCGTTGCTTTGCTACATTTATGCTTCGAGTTGAATCTTTACCCACTACACTTCCAGAACATATCTTGCTGGGCAGTTCAGGTCAGCCCAGACAAGAAGTTAAACACAAAAGCAGGTAAAACGTCTGGAAACTTCGAAAATAAGTCATGTGCAGATTTCCTGTTGCTTAAAAATGACATCATTTCCTGTGAAACTTCCATAGCCAAGGTAAACAGGACAGAAAATAAACCACAGACATGCTGCCATCTTTCCCCTTGCTTGTTATTGCATGAATTGACCAAATCACGACTGGTCTTGTAATTCTCTGGTCATTGTGTGACCTCGCAGATCCAGCCGCATGGCACGCTTTTGCTGCTGTTTTACATCTGGACCGGTCCTGGTGGGAAAGAAACTCACGGGAAAAACACGTCCATTACGTTACGCGCCGCTCAGGCACACGGTGGGAATGCTGGGTAACTCAGCTCTGTGGCTCCCTCTCTTTTTGGCCCAGATCCAGAAAAGTTGTGGTCAACCTCAGACCAAAACACCAGATTATCAGCATCTTTTGTACACGTAAATGTGGTCATTTGTTTTCTTCCCTGTCTGTGCGGCGCACCATGCTCTTTGTTTTAGAATATTATTCCCCAGTTAAATCCTCTATTAAATGCATCTCAGATGGGGAGAACGGCCATTTCCATTGATTATTCTTGACTAAAAAATGAAGCCACATCCTGATGCTATAAAAATGTCTTACATATCGCCTTCCCTTGCTCCTTCTGTGCTTTCGTTTTATGTAAGTGCCTTCTGTTGACCTCTTAAAATGCCCAGAGCAGCTTGAACTTTCTAAACTGTTAATTGAGACTTTTTCTGACTCATTCTCTGGCAGGAAATCCATATTCGTGTTTCACAGAGGAGCAGGTCACAAAGCACAGCAATTATAGAGAACTCACATGTTTCTGAGCACGACTTTGCTTTGCCTCTTCAACATTTAATGGATTTATTAATTTATCCACAAATGAGCTGAGCTTGTCTCCTAAGCAAGCTTCTGAAGGACTCATTCAGCCCTGATCAATGACCACATTGTCACCAGTAGTCATGGCTACTAATAGGTCCAGCTCGGTTGTAGATCAGAAAATACGTCTGTGATGTTTTAGTTTTAATTATGTTTCTCTCAAGATAACAAGCTTGAAATTAGAACCAACAACTAAAGACTTATCGTAAGATTTATGTGGCAGGGCATGACTGTTTGTACTGCTTTAGGAGCCCTGGAACAATATTTGTCAGCAGTGGGTTTGAGATGTCACACATGCTTTTTAATAATACAGCCAACCATTTGGAAGTGATGTTTTATCTGCACCCCTTCCCTGACCTACAACCCGTTTTTGTCTCGTTCTTGTGTTTGTAGCCTAGCTCTCATGCTAATGTTTCTAATATGCCTGGTTTAGTTACTACAGAGTGTGTGACTGCATTAATGTGCATGTAGACATTTCTGGTCATGTCTCGCGTTTACAAAGATGTTTTTAGAACAAATCAAAATATAGTTTTGGAAAAGTGTCATAATCAGGTTTAAAGCCCAGGATGGGATCGTGAGTGAAACCCCCGTCAGATGCCATGCAGGTGTTTCAGCCAAGATGCACGGGAATGAAAATGCTGACGGAGACTTTGACTGGTTTGCATTCTCCAGATATACAGAAGGGTTTTTAGGATTTAGACTCATAATGAAATTTACAAGAATGCCTTCTAACAGAAACTGTGTCTAAACCACCACTATTTGTTAATATTTCTTTTTCTTGTCTTTATTTCATAGTGTACATTCTGCAGACTAACAACGCTGAGTGGTGAGTTTTTCTCCCTATGACAAGTGGTTTGAGTTTGTAGTTGTTGACTCAATCATCAACATCTGAAATATGCATGTGATAAAACTGTGATTTATAGATATGTAGAGCCCTTGTTTATGTACAAAATGTGCAATAAAATTAATCAAATGTTGACTTTTTATGTATGCATTATTCTCTTTTGCATTATTTATTTGAAGGGTGTTCATCAGAGTTGTTTTTCAGGTAAAAATAGAAAATTAACATGAACCTTCTCACCAGTGCATGAATGCATCTCAGAATAATGAAAAGGAATAAGAAATGAGGTGTGACGGTGCCAATCTCAATTCTAGCGCTGAATCTCTCCACAGCGAGTCTGATCATCTCACTACAATTCTAATAAGATGATTATACCAGATTAAATAAAATCTCCCATCAGACACAATGAGGACAACTCTGGATTTTAACAGATGTTCAGTTCCCCTCTAAAAGCCGGACAGATGTTCCTCTTTACTTAAAGCTGCTTCAGCAGCAACATCTAGAGCCTGGAGGGGTGCTGACAGCCAGGCGTCATGTAGATCCGCCGGGCTGCACGGTGTGATCTGAATGGTTTAGTGCCATGTTAAAAACAGATGTACTTCACACCTCCGCCAGGAGCACAGTCCTGATTGTTCTGTTTTCAGGCTGAAAAACACACAACAACATGGCAGCAAACCAAATCCAGGTCTGAAGGCTTTGAAGGAGAATTATATTTGCAAATCAGTAACTTGACTCTCAGCCATCTCTGGGGCACAGATTCAGTTTGAGCTGATTACAAAAGATCCCTTCTACTTAAAATTCCCAAGCTTTAGTCGGTATTCTCCAAAGAATCATGTGCTCTCTAACGCTAATGTCCTCCATGCATTTTAAAAGACTAAAGGTTAAAAAGACTATTAACGCTACACTGGAAAATCTGCAAAACAAGCTTAAAGAGCAAGTCACACAAAAATCAATTTCTTTTTTGCTGATAATTTGTATAAATAAGTACATTATAGTGTTGTAGACATGTGTAGTTGTTATTTTAGCATTTTGGTGCATTTTCTTTAAAAACTTAAAATTCTGCCTTCAGTCCAGCGACCTCTTCAGCTCAAAATAATTCTACACAAATTTACAACAGCAGTTTGAAATCTGTCTGACCAATGGGTGAAAGGTCCCATGCAACGTAACCAGGTTCCATGTAAGGTGTCACGGCCTGTGGCTGTAGGTTATAAATGCATCACGGTCTCAGCGAGGCTTGTAGCAGTGGACTTGGATTAGCCGCAAGTGAGTGTTTATGCTGAAGCTTAGCTGTAGTTAGCATTAGCATTGAGTCAGGGTCCCAGCAAAGCGTCTAGTATTATAATTATTTAGTTTTAGTAGCTTGGCTGTTAGATTTTGTAGTTTTGTGTTGTTCACATGTGACTTTCACCAACTTGGTGGAGTTTGAACCGGGTTATGCTGGTTTAACCCTTACCCAACGTTTAAATTTTCTAACGTTAAAGTCATTAGAGCACAAAAAATGCTCTAATGTGAGGTAAGGGTTAAAGAGCGTTTCACAAATTAGTCCAGGCCTTTCCAGGAATTAGCCAGATCCCGCCGACTGTCGCTTTGACGCGAGTAAGCTAAATAATTACTTTTAACAGCTTCTAAAGATCGTTCCCTACCTGTAACTTTGAAGCTATATTTGCTATATTTATAAATGCAAAGAAAGAAAGACGTAGACGTGGTTCACCTTATTTAGCTAGTATCATTCCACACTGCCGCAGGCTCGGTGCAAGTGTGGTGTGTGTGATAATGGTTGTTATTTTACAGCATCCATATTCTAACTTTAAGTACATTTTCTGGCCAGCAGAGGGCTGCAGAGTGCTGTCCAATGAGAAGCTGCTCAAGTTTCTGCCTGAAGAACCATTGAAACCAGTTTGAAAGAAATAGTTTTAAGAGCTAAAATTTATTTGGTGTTGCTTTCATGAAGAACTTCTCCTGTGTTATGATCACCAGTTTCTACATGCTCCTGTTTCGCTACTCCCTGTTCCTGCTCCACTTCCCTGCAGAGAGGAGCAGCCCCTTCTCCGCTCCTGCTCCTCCCTCCCGCCTTCCAGCTGCGCTCAATCCCTAATCAGCTTCTGAGCTTTTAAAAAGGGCGCGGCCAGAAGAACCAGGGGCAAGAAGAGTGGGGAATACCTTGAGACCTTGAGAGTGAATGAAATCCAGACACACCTAGTTTGAACCTACCTTAACCAACCTTCATTGAGGTTGGTTTTGGTCTGAGTTCTGTGGAACTTTTGGGGATTGTGCTCAATAGAGGTAGGAAATGGGTTAGTTTGAACCTACTTCCTGTGCTTGCTCAGCGGAGCATTAGTAGAGGTTACGTTAACCTGTTGGCTGTGTGTGCTCAGTGGAGCATAAGTATTGCATTTGGTGTGTTTGCTCAAAAGCGCTTTGATTTAGTAATTATTACTGTTTTGTTTTCATTACTTTAACAGCCCTGTGCTCGCTCTTAGTTTGGTCTGGACTTAATCGGTTTACTTTCTATTTTAGCCCAAAAAGGGAAATAGCTGAATTTGTGAGTCTACTCTGACTTATTGGTTTATTATATTAGTGGAGCTGAGCTCCAGCTGTCGTGTTCCCTCAAGTCCTTGTTCCCTGTTTAGGAGGTCACCTTTAGTTCTTGTATTTAACCGACCTAGTAACCTCACATGAGTTCGGCCATTTATTTGTAATAAAATCGTTTGTTTTTAAAATCCTGACCCCTTCACCGATACCACCAGCAGTCATAATAAGCATAGGTAATCAAACCTTCACTTAAGAAGCCTTCTCTGGATCCAGATGACCCAATGAATTATAGACCAATATCTAACCTTCCATTTTTATCCAAAGTCCTGGAGAAAATAGTGGCCATCCAAGTATGTGAGCATTTAAACACTAATGCTCTGTTTGAGGAATTTCAGTCTGGTTTTAGAGAGTATCACAGCACTGAAACTGCATTAGTGAGAGTTACAAATGATATTCTCATGGCCTCAGATAAGAATCTTGTGTCTGTTCTAGTCTTGTTAGATCTCAGTGCTGCCTTTGACACAGTTGATCACAATGTTCTTTTAGAAAGACTTGAACATGTTGTAGGGATCAAAGGAGCAGCGTTAGGCTGGTTTAAATCCTACCTGTCTGACAGATTTCATTTTGTAAATGTACATGACAAATCATCTTCATACTCCAGGGTTACTTGCGGAGTACCACAGGGTTCAGTGCTTGGACCAATTCTTTTTACTACATATATGCTCCCAATTGGTAAAATCATCAGACAGCATGGGATAAACTTCCACTGTTATGCTGACGATACTCAGCTATATTTATCCATTAACCCTGATGAGCCTAATCGGTTGGGTAGATTACAGGCTTGTCTTGAGGACATAAAAAATTGGATGACTCTAAACTTTTTGCGTTCAAATCAAGACAAGACGGAAGTTCTCATCTTTGGACCAGAAATCCAGAAAAGGAAATTGCTTAGCCAATCACCTGACCTGAATGGCATTACATTAATCTCCGAGAACAAAGTAAGGAACCTTGGTGTTATCTTTGACCAGGACATGTCATTCAAATCCCAGGTTTTACAAGTTTGTAGGATTTCCTTTTTCCACCTTCGGAATATTGCTAAGATTAGAAGCATACTTTCCAGGAGTGACGCTGAAAAACTAGTTCATGCATTCATTACATCAAGACTGGATTACTGTAATTCATTACTCTCAGGAAGTCCACAGAATGTAGTTAAAAGTCTTCAGCTTGTCCAAAATGCTGCAGCTAGAGTTCTGATGAGAATTAAAAAGAGAGATCATATCTCTCCTGTCTTAGCTTCCCTACATTGGCTACCTGTTAAATTCAGAATAGATTTTAAGATCCTCCTTCTCACATACAAAGCTCTTAATAGTCAAGCTCCATCATACATCAGTGATCTGATTGTTCCATACGTTCCTAACCGAGCACTTCGCTCTCAGACTGCAGGTCTACTGGTGGTTCCCAGAATATCTAAAATTAGGATGGGAGGCAGATCTTTTACCAGGCTCCTCTCCTGTGGAACCATCTCCCAGCTTTAGTTTGTGAGGCGGACACTTTGTCTACTTTTAAGAATGGGCTTAAAACATTTTTATTTGATAGGGCCTATAGTTAAAATCTGATGTTAGCCTAGATAAGGACAAGTGGGGGAGTAGAGGGAGGTGGAGTGTACAGTCGGTAAAGACGGCTCTCCCTTGCCCTGCCTCCAACATGCCTCCATCTAAATAGGATAGATTATCCAGAGTTATCTCTGTAGTTATGCTGCTATAGGCTTAGACTGCTGGAGGATACACTGACCACTTTCCACACTCTACTACTTTCTTCTACAATCTGCTCTTTAACTGAGAACTTTCTGCAATTTCAGCTGTTAACTTTATTTTCTCTCTAAGTGTTTTTCTCCCCAGAAGAAGCTACAACGATGTTCTGCTGAGCTGTGGTGGCCTCATGGAAGGAGCCATCGTCTAGCACACTGCTGCTAACCACTAAAACATTCTTCCTCTCCTGATAATAACTTTTTGCTTTCCTTCACGTTGGATGTGCTACTACTAGTTTACCCGTTTAATTATAGATTCTCTAGGATAAATACAATAAAGTTTATCTCTCACCAAATAGAATATTTACTAAGAAATCACAATATAACTATTGTAACGTGAGGAAATATGGGTTTTCTGTGCCAAAGGTTTCATTTGACTCGGCTAGGTCAAAGCTGGGTCGCTGAGAACTTCCACCCACAGATTAAGACCTGAACGCCAGCGAGTCTGGGAGAAACCATAACATCTGAACACCTGCAGTGCCAGAAGATGTGCTCTCATGGAAAAGCTAGTCATAACATAAGTCTTAAACTTCCTTTCCTTTATTTTAAGTTGTTAAATGATCAGTATTATCACTTTGCTCATTATAAATGTGTTTTAATCAAATGAATGATTATTATGCTTTGGGTAATCATAATAACTAATGAATCAATGCTTAATTAAATAATGTTTTGAGGATGTTTGGTAACGACCTTCACACACTCAAACACTCACTCAAACACTCACACACACACAAACTCTCACAGTAAATTCCAAAACACATTTGCTCTGACGCACACGTTTGCTTTGAGAAGAGAAAGGCTTTTGGTAAGTTTTCAGTTCATGATTCAGTTCGTGTTTGACAATCAAAGAGGGGGGACTTGTGAACAACGCCAACGGGGAACGGGGCTGCGGCTCCTCCCCCCAACCCCCCCTCACGCTATTCCTGCCAAGCCAGACAGGATAGCTGAATTGCAACCGCTAACGCAGACTCGTCCAGAGTCTTTGATTTTCTGAGTAAATTAAACTTAAGAAAGCGCATCTGCAAACGCTTCATCATCACGTGTACCGAGGTCATCTCTGGACCGGATCGGCGGCCACCTTCGTCTTCTCTGCCAGCCGAGGTGCCCTGGATGAAACATTGTCCTTTGATGTTCTGGATCTGAACGAGGGTCCTTGTACGGTGAGGCAGAACACAATAGATAGCGTTTGATGCATCTTTTCCAACGAAACCTAAGTTTATTCAAACCATCACTTTTCACTCAGACACCTGTTTCTTCCTGAAGCAAAATCAGACGCACACACGCATTCATCTCACCTCACATTAAATTTCACACATTCAACACAAGGTCTATTTGAGCAAGTTTACAATATCAACTGTTAAAGATTGTTCAACAAAGTTGCCAATGTTGATTGTTATTTCCTATGCTTGTCAATTCAAAATCATTAGTTTAATTTGAAGAATTAAATCTTTTAACTTTCAAACTTGTCTCTTCATTGAACTGAAACACAGACCCACGGATATTATCGACAGTTTATCGATGAAAACAACCTTTGAGTCTTCTTAAAACTATAAAATTTGGTTATTAATTTATTAAAATTAATATCTCAAATTAATATGTAGAATGGTTCCTCTTTCATAAAAGAGCATAAACCATTACTCTACATAATTGACAGAGCCTAATCAGGTTCACTACACTATAGACACATTATTGTGTGTGTGTGTGTGTGTGTGTGTATGTGTGTGTGTGTGTGTGTGTGTGTGTGCGATTGTGCTTGTGTGTGTGCGTGTGTGTGCGTGCGTGTGTGTGTGCGTGCGTGCGTGTGTGTATGTGTGTGTGTCTGCTCTGTCTTCTCGATCCCCAGTGAGTCGTGGAGGATGGCTGTGTTGTGAACCTAAATTAGGCTCTGCCAATTCTGTAGGACTATGGTTTATGAGACGTAGGTGTCCTGCGAGCCCGGTCCAGAGATGCCCGCGGTACACGTTGATGGACAAACGTTTGCAGATGCGTTTTGTTAAGTTTAGTTCACTCAGAAATCAAAAGACTCTGTATGAGTCTGCGTTAGCAGTTGCAATTCAGCTGTCCTGTCTGGCTTGGCAGGAACAGCGTGAGAGGGGGGGGGAGAGAAAGGAGCCAGTGGGCTCCGTTCCCCTGTTAGCGGTTGTTCACACGTCCTCTCTCTTTCGTTGTCAAGCACGAACTGAATCATAAGACTGAAACTTACCAAAAGCCTTTCTCTTCTCAAAGCAAACGTGTGCGTCAGCAAATGTGTTTTGGAGTTTACTGTGAGAATCTGTGTGTGGGTGTGTTTGAGTGTGTGTGTGCTTGAGTGTGTGTGAAGGTCGTTAACAAACATCCTCAAACATTATTTAATTAAGTATGGATTCATTAATCCATTATAATTACCCAAAGCATAAGAATCATTCATTTGATTAAAACACATTTATAATGAGCAAAATGATAATGATTATTCTTTAACATTAAAATCAAGAAAGGAAGTTTAAGACTTGTTATGACTACATTTCCTGGGAACCCATCTTCTGGCAGACTGCAGGTGTTCAGATGTTATGGTTTCCAGCAGACTCTTGCAGACTTCATGTCTGCAAAGGTCTCAATCTGTGGGTGAAAGTTCTCAGTGACCCAGCTCTTTGACCCAGCCGAGTCAAATGACCTTTGTGACAGAAAACCCATATTTCCTCACGTTACAGCTGCTTATACTGAGCCAGGATTCTCTGGAGGTTTCTTCCTGTTAAAAGGGAGTTTTCCTCTCCACTGTCGCTTTATGCTTGCTTAGTATGAGGATTGCTGTATAGTCACTAACACTAGTCAGTGACTTGATGCGATTTGCTGGGTTCCTTATATAGGAAACCTTATTTCTGATTGGCTTAATGAACTGACCTGTATTGGAATGTTTATTATGTGAAGTGCCTTGAGACGACTCTTGTCGTGATTTGGCGCTATATAAATAAAATTGAATTGAATTGAATTGAACAACATCCTCGGAAACTTTATCAAATCCAAAAGAATGTTTTTTTTACATGAAACCAAACCGATTACATTCTATCTGCATGTGGTTTGATCCACAAACATGGAATGAAGTGTGAACCTGCAGTGAGTTGGGATGCATAGCCGAGACAGCTAGAGTGTGTGAGAGAGAAGGGGGGAGGGGTTGAACACCTTATCGAGGAGAATGAGGGGGTGGAGGAGAGGGCAGCTGGATGAGAGAGGTGGTGATGGGGGGGGGGGGGGGGAATCAAAGTGAAGGAGGAGACAGAGGAGGAGATGCGAGAATGAGAGATAGCAGCACTGCAGCGAAGAGGAGCTTCCTCCTGCCGCTGCAGCGACTGTTTACTCCACTTCTCCTGAGAGCCGGTTATCTCCCCCCTCTCCTCCTCCTCACCCCCCTCCTGCATGAGTCATGGAAATGATTTAGTGTAGGTGAGCGGCGACAGAAGCTAGAGACCTGCTCGTGTGTCTGCATCGTGGGCAGGTAAGCTCTGTCTGCGTCTTTCTCATTTCACTCCCTTTATTTTCTCCTCTGCATCCTCGTCTCCATCTCCCAACTTCGCCAGAGTTTGTTCCGGCTTTTCTTCCTTCGCTCTCCGGTTCACCAAATCCCCTCTTGGAGGAAAGGAGTAGTTTCAGCTGGACGGTGTGTGAAGTGAGAGGAACAAGCTGCAGGTTTTCCCTGACAGTCTGAGGAGCGTTGAGAGCCTGTGTACTGATAGGCGGACTCAGCGGGGATGAGGGTTGGAGGAAGATGAGTCAAAGCTCTGCTTGAAGGGATACGGATGATAATACCAGTGGTGATGATGTAAATCAGCGTGAAAGCAGAGAGAAAAAAGGAGAAATCCAGCTGAAGTTAGCCCTGGATGTTCATCCCGTCTGCTTTACTGGTTTAGAAGCTCAGGTTTTGTGTGTGATACTTGTTGGATCTTGTGCCTGCAGATGGCTGGTGAGGGGAGCCCTCCTGAGTGACAGCAGCAGCTCTATCGTGGCTCTCATCAGGACCAGAGCTAGTGAAAACGGCAGCTCAGGCTGACACAAATCCCTCATCCCCTCGGCGGTGAGAGAATAACCTGCCTTCATCTCACGGTGGGATTAGTGTGATTCAGTGCTGCTCCTCCTCAGCCCGCCTGTGTTTGTGTGGGGTTTGACTTATAATGGCAGCTAATTGCATCATATGTTATTTCCAATAGGACACTGTCAAACAGGATGCCGTCTTCAGACACATATGGCAGCTGTAATGAATGTTGGCTCTTCTCTTGACCCTCATCAAAAATACTGCTGGCAGAGGTGCTGGCAGGACTTATTGGAGCCTTTAAATTTTCAAATTACATTTATTGCTGGCTGGATTTACCGTCAGCCACTCTCCGTTGGTTAACTCCAGAGGATGCTTGTATCTTTGTTGGCTGTGAAAATGTAAAAAATATTAGGGTCATCATCCTCACATTGATCTGCAAGCCCTTTCTCCATCCCTGCTCCTATAAAATCATTGATTTGTCTCTTCCTGTGTACCTGCATCCCTTTCATCGTGATTGGTCCAGATTTAATGGGGAGATCAATGAAAGGAAATGGCTTTTACCTGGACTGACCTCATTGGTGTGCTGAGTTTGGAAAGAGAAAATCTCTGCCTTGGATTCGGTTTAGCAGTCTGTTCACTCCTCGAGGTACTTTTAAAATTCAAGACAGTAAAAGTTTTGCAGGTGGTGAAACGGTCCTAATCAGAGATCAATGAGCAGGCAGAGGTAAGGTTAGGGTAAGAAAGGCAGCCGAGGATCGTTCAGCCTAACAGAAGGCACGATTAGAAATGTCCGGGTCATTTCTAAACAGAAAATCATGTTTAGAGTCTGAAGTTGATGCAATTTGCTGGGTTCCTTATATAGGAAACATTATTTCTGATTGGCTTACTGAACTGTGAATTGGAATGTTTATTATGTGAAGTGCCTTGAGACGACTCTTGTCGTGATTTGGCGCTATCTAAATAAACTTGAATTGAAGTTCTGATTTTACGGAAAAGCTCCTGGAGTTGTTTCCTTCACAGGGAACACAGATATACAGTCTGCAGACTAAAGATTAAAGTAACACTCGGTAAGTTCTTTCTAATGGTTGAAATAAGAACTACAACTGCCGTAAACAAACCTGCCGTAGCTCTTGTAGCGCTAACAAGGAACTAACGCTAACATGAGCCAACTGATGCTAAAAAAGCCACAGAGCAAAAAGATCCACACTATTGGACAAAAATATTACTATTTACAGGTCCAGTAGTAACAAAGCCAGGTCACCATCAGTCTGTGATTTTGTTGCATCCTTCAGCTCCCTTCAGCGAGTGAAGGCCGATGTTCACTCTGGTTACTCTTTTACCTTTGCGTCCAAATTTCTTCTTTTTGAGCTGTTTATTGACAGTCGGCGAACTGAAAAAGCTAACTGCTAGCCTTCCAGCACACTAATCAGCTGTTGTCCTAAAGCTGAGACCTCCCACTTGTGCTCCTACTTGAGCCACAAGACTGTTATTTGCTGTTTTTGGTCAGCAGAGGGCTGCAGAGAGTCTTGAAGTCTGTCAAGTTTCTGCCTCAAGAACCACTGAAACCAGTTTGGAACCAGTAGCTTAAAGTATCAAATAGTGATGTGTCGGCCGTGATCTAAACGGGTGTCAGAGCAGGCTAGTTGACGTGACCAATAGGAGCCAGCTACCTCTTGGAGGAGTCAAAGTGAGTAACAGCTAATGTACTCTGGAGCCGCTAAGAAAATGGTCACATGGACAATCATTGCAGTAACTGATGGACCTGTAATTATATGTGGGGCAAAAAAGTATTTAGTCAGCCACCGATTGTGCAAATTCTCCCACTTAAAATAATGGCAGAGGTCAGTAATTTACATCATAGTTACACTTCAACTGTGTGAGACAGAATGTGAAAAAAATCCATGAATTCACATGGCAGGATTTTTAAATAATTTATTTGTAAATCAGGGTGGAAAATAAGTATTTGGTCACTTCAAACAAGGAAAATCTCTGGCTCTCACAGACCTGTAGTAAAAAGCTTTTCTGTCCTCCACTCGTTACCTGTATTAATGGCACCTGTTTGAACTCATTATCTGTATAAAAGACACCTGTCCACAGCCTCAAACAGTCAGACTCCAATCTCCACTATGGCCAAGACCAAAGAGCTTTCGAAGGACACCAGGAAAAGAATTGTAGACCTGCACCAGACTGGGAAGAGTGAATCTACAATAGGCAAGCAGCTTGGTGTGATCCCAAACACACCGCCCGGGCAACAAAGGAGTGGCTCCGTAAGAAGCATTTGAAAGTCTTGGAGTGGCCTAGCCAGTCTCCAGACCTCAACCCCATAGAAAATCTGTGGAGGGATTTGAAAGTCCATGTTGCTCGGCGACAGCCCCAAAACATCAATGCTCTCGAGAAGATCTGCATGGAGGAATGGGCCAAAATACCAGCTACTGTGTGTGCAAACCTGGTAAAGACCTATAGTAATCGTTTGACCTCTGTTATTGCCAACAAAGGTTATGTTACAAAGTATTGAGTTGAATTTCTGTTATTGACCAAATACTTATTTTCAACCCTGATTTACAAATTCTTTAAAAATCCTGCCATGTGAATTCATGGATTTATTTTTCACATTCTGTTTCTCACAGTTGAAGTGTACCTATGATGAAAATTACTGACCTCTGTCATCATTTTAAGTGGGAGAACTTGCACAATCGGTGGCTGACTAAATACTTTTTTGCCCCACTGTATATGTGGGGACAAATCTGTAAAAGAGGAGAACATAAAAACAAGTGAGGACATGATTGAAAACGGATCAGGCAGCTAGATTTGGACACATTTTAACTACAGTAACAATTAAAAGTCAGAGTGTGGAAATGCAAAGGGTAAATATATCCAACAGGCTCTGATAGTTAACGTTAATAAATGTTTTACTTGCAGAGTTTGTTTTATCATCATTTAAAAAGTGTTTTTGTAGCACGCTGCTTCATGTAGAATGAAATAAGTTATTTCAATAACAAACATTTCATACATTGCACATTTGAAGATTAGTAATACAGTTTACGCAGTTTTGTATAAATTCAAGAAACAAAACATTGTGAGGAGCCATTTGAGAACTGAAAGAGACGGTTCATTTTAGTGAGCCGAGCCATAAGAGCAGTTCTTTTAAAAGAGCCGGAGTCCCCATGACCAGTGTCAAAAACTCTTCAGTGTTTCTGGCTATGAGCGCCTTGAATGGCGGCTCTTGTGGTCTGCCTGTATCTGTTTTTTCTATATGTTTTGTGTAACCTTGGTCAGGCTGTATTGCAGACTCAAATATCTATGCTTCGGGATGCTGGAGCACGGATTTAACCAGATAACCAGCACACCGCAGACCACGGCCTCTCTGTGTGAGGATCTAAACGCATTCTACGCCAGATTCGACTCAGCGAACACCATGAGACCGGACAGTGAGCGCACCGCGGATGACGTCAGTGCGCACACTGTGTCTGAAGAGGATGTGCGGAGGTGCTTCAGGAGGGTGAACGCACGCAAAGCTACTGGTCCGGACGGGATTCCTGGCCACGTCCTCGGGTCATGCGCGGCTCAGCTGGCTGGAGTGTTTACACACATCTTCAACCTTTCCCTCTCTCTGTCTGTAGTCCCAGCCTGCTTCAAAATGGCCACCATTGTCCCTGTACGCAAATCCTCCACCATCTCCTCATTGAATGACTGGCGACCTGTAGCCCAGACCCACATCGTGAGCAAATGCTTCGAGAAGTTGGTCAGGGACTTCATCTGCTCTGCACTGCCCGATTCACTGGACCCTCTACAGTTTGCATACCACCACAACAGGTCCACTGATGATGCCGTAGCCCTGACACTCCATGCTGCCCTGTCACACCTGGAGAAGAGGGACACGTATGTGAGAATGCTGTTTGTAGATTACAGCTCAGCATTCAACACCATCGTTCCATCGAAGCTAGACAGGAAACTGCAGGATCTAGGACTGAGCAGCTCCCTCTGCAGCTGGATCCTTAACTTTCTGTCTGACAGATGCCAGGTGGTCAGACTGGCCAGCACCACCTCATCCCCCATCACACTGAACGCTGGTGCTCCACAGGGGTGTGGGCTGAGCCCTCTCCTGTACTCACTCTACACCCACGACTGCATGGCCACGAGAAACTCCAACATCATTGTGAAGTTTGCAGACGACACCACAGTGGTGGGTCTCATCACCAACGACGATGAGACGGCCTACAGGGAGGAGATCAGCGCCCTGACCCACTGGTGTCAGGACAACCGTCTCACCCTCAACGTCACAAAGACAAAGGAGTTGATAATGGACTTCCGGAGGTGCAGAGGAACACCCCCCCCCCCCCATCACCATCAACGGCGACGCTGTGGAGAGGGTGAGCAGCTTCCGTTTCCTTGGAGTTCATCTGGCTGAGGATCTTACGTGGTCAGTGCACACGAACAATACAGTGAAGAAGGCACAGCAGCGCCTCTTCTTTCTCAGGAGACTGAAAAGATTTGGCATGAGCCGCCGCATCCTCAGGACCTTCTATCGCTGTGCCATTGAGAGCATCCTCACTGGATGCATCTCCACCTGGTATGGCAACAGCACCGCTTACAACCGCAAAGCTCTCCAGAGAGTAGTGCGGTGTGCCGAAAGGATTATTGGAGGTGAGCTGCCCTCCCTCCAAGACATCTACAGGAAGCGGTGCCTGAGGAAAGCGGGGAGGATCATCAAGGACTCAAGTCACCCCAGCCATAAACTGTTCAGACTACTTCCATCAGGAAGGAGGTTCTGCAGCATCCGGTCCAGAACCAGCAGACTGAGAGACAGCTTTTTCCATCAGGCCATCAGACTGCTGAACACTTCACAGACACCTCACCCTCACTACTGAAACTCCAACATTACACACTCCATACTGTACATTAATGCCACTGTTTTGCACATACCAACCTCTGTACATTTTATATCTCTTATCTTATGGTTTACTTTATTCATTTGTTAAATATGTATATACACACTATACACACTCACATGCACACACATAGAAAAATAAAAAATAAAATACTTAGCACACACATTTAGTAATGTATATACCTTACATACAATATATATTATTACTTAGATTAGCCATTTTTATATTTTGCTTGTTTTTACGTTATTGTATTTTGCACAACTGTTGCTGTGATGCTCGCACACAAGAATTTCACTCGCATGTACTGTACCTGTGTACCTGCACATGTGACGTGACAATAAAAGTGATTTGATTTGATTTGGATTCTGATGGCTAAATTCAGCTCAGTGAGAAACCCCTTTTCTTCAAACAACTCCATATTCTTTAAAATCTTCTTGTTTTACTATTTTCTTTAAGTTAATTGAATGCCTTTGTAGGGAGCTAAGAAATGCTCTACCGATTAGTTGACCAGCCAGGTAAAGGGCTACAAACTCATTTCTGCATCATTTAATAATAATGTGTAATTTAATGATAGTTTTGCATCTTTATTCCTTAAAGAAATCTCAAACCCAAGAAACATTCGATTGGCTCTGAGTTCATTATTCACGTAACACACACACACACACACACACACACACACACACACACACACACACACACACACACACACACACACACACACACAACCCCAGATTTGTAGCTTTCCATTAGTTAAGAGAAATTTGGAAGGTGGGTGGATGTCCGTACTTGTAGGCAGTCTAGTAAAGTCCATCTGCTCATATCAGTCTGTGTTTTTTTAATCAGGTCTGAAGGCTCTCGGGAATCCAACCCGTTCCCTCCCGTAGTTTAGCATCTTGCATGCAGCAGGAACAGAACATGTTTTAGTCTCACCAAATCCAAACACAACAACCTCTGAGCCCCACACAGAAGATGCAGACGACCAGTACAGGACTTCCTGTTAGTCTAACTTATGTTTCATGCTAAGATGTTAGAAGACCCATCTATTTTTGTGGATCTTTGCCATTTTTCCTCTTTAAAAGTCATATTTCCTGCATAGATTTTAATAACCTCAATGCTCTGCATAAATAAACTGAATGGAATCAGACAGTCACAGTTTCAGTGTTAGTACCTGAATGTGTTAGAAGCTATGAAGGTTGGAACATAAATCTACCCGTGTCTGCATGTTTTAGATGTCAGGAGTGAACTTGTACTTATAATTAATGAGATGTTAGCTGTGGAGGCTGTCAATAATAAGCTGAATATGGATGCATTGTTTTGGAAATGAGCATTTTCACTAGAGAATGTGGTGTCTGAGTGTGACAGAACATGCTGTCCTCCCTGTAATGGGCCAACAGTTCATTAGAGGATGTGTGGCTGAACACAAACAACAGGGTTTGTTGAATGATTAACTCGGATGGGCAGCCTGATTTTCTCTTTCCTTCTTCAGTTTTCTGAAGGTCACCTGTTGGGACTGAAGTATCCATGTCAGGAAAACCAAACCCCAAAGCGACAGAACTACAACCTGACCTCAACAGCAGGCAGGTAGGATTCTGCTTTCACTACCTTCTTCTTGCACTCATGTCACATTTTTGCACATTTTATTTGTTGCAACCAGAAAACCTTATCAGAGTTTGTCTCACCATTCCACCCAGAAGTGTGGACTCACCCGAGTTCAGTCTGGAAGCGCTAACTGTCTGATGCATCTAAAGATTAGTGGAAGAGCTGCAGCAGTCAGTATCCCTGGAATGGCGCATTCTTGTTGATTCCAACACCAGACATGTGAAGATGGTTGATCATGTTTTTGCCTGTGAGTTATTGTGTCTGACTAAATGCCTCACAAAGCACTGAATGGATCCTAAATACATTCTCAGAAAATAATCCTTAGATGCTCGTTTTCCATCTGATCGACTACCAGTTCAAGATGGCTGCCACAAATGATCAGGGTTAGCAAACAGAAATGGCTTTGACTCAGGAGGTTCTGGTGTAGCAGCTTGGAGGCATTTACATCACACACTCTGAACACACAAGGGATACGTTGCAACTTTTCATATTTTTAAATCATTTTCTTGAGCCTGTATGTTCCAAAATGACCCTTTACAGGGTCAATGAAAGGCAACCCAGCCCCCATGGCCAGAATATTCCACTTGCAACTTCAGACTTGTGAGCCGCTCGGTTGGTGATGCAGTCTGCTTGCAGCACGTTTCCTGCAAGTTTCAGATCATGAACACAGCTGATTTGTTTAACTTAGGGATGAATCACTCCTGTAGACAATGAGGAAGGATGGGAGATGTTTCAGCCGTTAGATCAACGTGTTGAATAGATAAATACACAGTGAGGAGATTGGTTTTGCTTTCAGGTCTACAAACGGACACTAGGGGGTGCTAAAAGCCAAAACTGCCCCTTTAAAACTCTACTTTATCATCATCATCATCATTTCTGAACATAAAATGCTTTTAGATAAAAACAGCAAAATGTAGTAGATGTGCAGCCCATCAGCAAAATATTTGCCTTTTAGGTGTTTTATTTGTTTTATTATTGTATTGTTACTATAATATTTTGGTAGCACATTACATTACAGCTTGCTAATAACATGGTAATAGTGTGGTAATGCTACTGTAACAATTGGGTAACAACTGGGTAAAACTGTGTAATTTGACATGTTACAAAGAAATAATCAAAAACTTTATGGTCCAGTCCAGATCAGCAATACAACACCTACTAAGTCCTAATAGTTGTCTAAACTTTAATGAGAAGCAGGAGGACTTTTCTGAGCCTGATGCCACGTGGTTCTGCCGCAGGTCACATGATGTAAGCGTGTTTTCCTTACAGGTCAGTTGTGATCTGACATCTCTATAGAGAATGAGATGATTGCTACTGCTTACATAATGTGCTGTTGGAGTAAATGTTTGGTGGGAACAGTACCAAGAGCGTCTACATGGCGTTTTCTTGTTCATCAGCTGTTGTGGCCTTATCTGAGCCCTTATGTCGGACACGCATTCCTTATGGTGTCCTGTTTGGGACAAACGAAGACAAACACAGCAGGGGTCTCTGCTTCATACCAACCAAAGACACACTCAGCTCATCCCAATACGAAGACTTCACATCACAGTTCTGCCACACATCAGCATACCTGGCAGTAGGGTTGGGCATCGTTTGAATTTGAATGATTTCGATTCCAATTACTCGTTTCAATTCTGGTTCCTATCGATTCCCGATTTCGATTTTTTTCAAGTGGCAGAATCAAAAAACATTACATGTTTTGAACGCGCCAGCTAACCACAAGTCTTACTTGATGAAATAATCTAAAACAACATGAATTTTTATTTCATGATGAATAAAATCACCTTCATTTAGAATAGAAACATGTTTTCAAGAAAGAAAGAAAAAGACTCACAGCACAATCAGTGTGATTGTTTCTGACCACAGCCAAAGTCTGGAAGAAGCCTCCAGGATGAGGGAAAACGTCTTCAACACAACCAGAAAAGTCCAGCTGTTTTCAGCTAAAACTCTCAGGATGATCACGTCCAGGATGACTGCGGGTCTAGGCCGATGCGTTGCAGCAGCCATTCAGTCACGTTGCTGCTGTCCATAACAATCTAACAGTTTAAAATGTCAAAATTCTCAACAGACTAAATACTTCAAATAATAAATAAAAGAACTCACAACGTTATGTGTTGTGAGATGCTTTTATTTATTTATTTATTTATTTATTTATTCATTTATTATCTGCTCCTATACCAGAACGCTGTGTGGTCCACCACAGACAAAGGCTGCTAGCATGATGACTTTAATTATTTTACAGCTCAGTCTTCTGACGGTCACAGTGGCTGCGTTTGACTGTTGATGCTCTGTGTGTGTTTTTATTTCTGCAGCGAGACAAGCTCACCTCACACTGCCCGGAGTTTCTTCTGTCAAACTTGTATTCATTCTTCTGTGTTGACGCATTTTAACGAGCTTCCTCTGCAGCGTATATTTTCGCTGCAGGAGTTAAAAGTTTGTCAGACATGTTTGCATTTTTGCGGGCTGCAGAGTAGTTTTTTTTCTGCAGTCACTGAGTAGGACCAGCAGACATCTGGTATGATCGGCTCTGTAGGACTTGATTAGAATTGGCCGAACAGTTTTTTTTCTCGCAGAGATCAGCTGCAGATTCCTCTTCCGATCGGCACCGTGGGAATTGAAACGAATCAAAACAAAACACGATTCTGAGAAAAACTGATATTTACTCCTGGTTCCAACCGAGGCGATGCTCGATGCCCAAACCTACCTGGCAGAATACACAACTACAATGTTATTTTACAGGCAAATTCAAGTGTTCACGCTTTTAAAAGCTGTTGTTCAACTAAATATAAAATCTTCAGCATTTGAAGACTAATCTGAGCCTTTCAGCCCTACCAGAGATCCTTTTAGTCTATGTATGAAACTAAAGCTGCTAATGGAAATCTTTTAGCTCATCGTTTCCAGATTATAATTTTCAGTGAGAAGCAAAGGAAAAGGCTCGAACAGGAAAAGGATCATCTACACCTGAGGTACGAGGGGTGAGCGGCGCATGAAGAGAAGTTAAAGTTGGAAGGAGAAACAGATAAGGAGGCAGGACTCCTCCTCCTCTGAGCTGCAGTGTGACATGCTTTCCACCTTCACATTTGAACCGTTCACTTAATGGGACTTTTTCAAACCTATACCCACACTTTAAAAATAAGTGACAGGGCTGGTATTTTTCTGAGCTGGGCTTGACTTGAGATGTACCAAAAAATCCTATAAAAAAGTGACATTTTTCCTGCCGTGTTTCCTCTAACTGAATGAAATGTTTGTGGGAGTTATTTCTGATAAACACCTGTAGGATTTATTCATGAGCTAGAAATCTAAATTATTTATTAAATTACGTACCAGTGATTTAGAGCTGAATCGTTGACGTAGTTTGACAGAAACCTTGTCGCCAATTGTTCCTGCTCATAAAACCATCATGGTGTCAAACTGAAAGTAATGAGATGTTTATCTCTACGTGCTCATAAGTCGACATCCTACCCATAATCCACTGGGTTTTATTATGGAATTTGCAGCTATAACAGTTTTAACTCTTCGACGAAGGCTCTCCATAAGGAGCTAGACTGGACCGACAGCAGCGGAGGAGCGGCGTGACAGCGGCGGTGACGAGAGTTTGCTGTTGCTAGCTCGGCTAGCGCTAGCCATTCAACTGAAGATTGGGTTAAATAATACTAAATGCCTAAAAAACACACAAAGATATGCTGGCTACGGAGGACATGGAGGATATCAAGCGCTCCCTAAACTTTAAGTCGGGTGAACTGACAAAGTTAACATCGCAGCAGGAGCATTTGTTTAAACTTGTCAATGAAGTGAAATTGCTATAAACAGTGCTGACGGAACGGGACAAGAAGATAGCTTTGTTGGAGGAGAGGATTGAGGAGTTGGAGCAGTACACGCGGAGAGAGGACCTGGTGATAACCGGGCTGGAAACGCGACATAAAAGTTATGCCAGAGCTGCAGTTAATGCAGACACAACAGAGGATGCACCGCGGGAGGAACTACAGTCGCTGGAGCAACAAGTGGTTGGCTTTCTGCACAGTAAGGACATAAACATTAAAAGTGAGGCAAAATCCATCTGCCACACACTGCCCAGGAACACGGACAAAGCTAAACCAACTATAATAATTAGATTCACCAGCAGGAAGCAGAGAAATGACGTGTTAATGCAAGCTAAAAAACTGAAAGGAACGAAGGTGTTTTTAAGTGAACACTTGACGAAAAAGAATGGGGACGTAGCAAGAGAAGCAAGGAAGTTAAGAAAACTACAGAAAATTACTGGCACTTGGACCCGGAATGGAACTGTATGGATACGTGACCTGGCCGGATCTGTGAAGCCGATAAAAAACATGACAGAACTTGATAAGTACAAGCAGAGAAGGATCCAGGAGGAGGCAGCCAGTACTGAATCATGAAAGGAACAAGGTCGGATACAAACACTGAATGGACTCAATAACTTTTGAATGGACACACATATTAGCTCAATAGATGAAATTCATGATAAAATATATGAATTAGAGAAGAATACAGATTATAATTTGCTTTTTCCTGTTATTAATGAATGTAAATAATATACAGTGGGAGAATATAATGATATAATAGGGCCTGTGATGGATAGAGCACTGACTATTATTCATTTCAATAGCCGTAGTTTAAAGTGTTATTTAGGAAAAATAACAGATTATTTGAATCAAGTTAGTAAACGCTTCAGTATAATTGCAGTGACAGAAACATGGTTAATGGAAACTGATGTAAATGATGTTCAGATTGAGGGTTATAATTTATATTATTCCAATAGCATAGATCAAGGGGGTTGCTTTATATGTAGATGTTAAATTCAAATGTAAACTTGTGGGGCACATGACAACTGTTATTAGTAATATTATGGAAATGGTTACAGTAGAGATAATCAATGAAATGGGTAAGAATATCATCATCAGGTGTGTTATAGGAAACCTGGGTCATGTGTAGAGAAGTTTACAGATAGAATAACTGAGGTGTTTGATACGTCTCAAAGTAAAACTGTGTTTCTTTGTGGTGAATTTAATGTAGATCTAGAGGGAGGGCAGAATATATCAGAGGAGTTTATGGATTCTATGTATAGCACAGGGTTGTTCCCTAAACCAACTAGGATTACAACACATAGTGCAACCATTATTGATAATATTTTTACTAACATGAAAACAGAAGATAGGTTGTTATTAGGTGGAATCTTACTGACGGATGTGAGTGACCATCTTCCCATATTTTCTATTCTTGAGCGCGAACCTGTCCAAGACACAACAGAAGTATATGTAAGAAATAGATCAGTCACAGCATTGGATGCCTTTAAAGAAGACCTAAAGAAGCAGAAATGGGATGATGTGTACAAAGATGACGTAAATATTGCCTATAATACTTTCATGAACTGTTGACTTTGTACAATAAGAACTGTAAAATGATCAAAGCAGGAGGTAATGCCAAGAAAATTAACAAACTGTGGATGACAAATTGTATAAAAAATGCCTGCAAGAAAAATAAATTATTTATATATAAGCTTTTTGAAGTTTAGGACAAAAGAATCAGAAGTGAGATATAAAAAATATAAAAACAAACTATTATGGATTATAAAACATCAGAAAAGGGAGTATTACAGTTAATTGTTAGATAAAAACAAGGATAACACGAAGAACACATGGGGTGTAATTAGTAAACTTCTAAAAAAAGATAAAGTATGACCACAAATACCAAATTACTTTATAAAAAACAAGATGGATATTTATGATAAAAAAGAAATCGTAAATGACTTTAATAAATTTTTGTGAACATCAGCTCAAATTTAGCTAAACAAATTCCTAAAGTTAAAAATGACAATAATACCGGAAAAACAATAAAAGATGTTGTGGATAGTATTTTTCTTGATAAAGTAAATGAGAATGAGATATTACAAATAGTGCAACAGTGTCCGAACAAGACTTCAAATGATTATGTCGACATGAATATGTCTCTTGTGAAAAACATCATAGACCTAGTTATTAAACCATTTGCATATATATGCAATCTATCATTTGTTAAAGGAATATTTCCAGCACATATGAAAACTGCTAGAGTGATACCACTCTATAAGGGTGGAAATAAGCATGAATACTCTAATTATAGGCCAATATCACTGCTTCCGCAGTTTTCAAAAATTCTGGAACAATTATTTGTTGTTAGACTGGAAAAGTTTATTAATAGGTATAGTGTTTTGCATAATAGTCAACATGGGTTTCATTCTAATCATTCAACTGCAATAACTGACTTAGTAGAAGAGATTTCAATAGCAATAGATAATAAACAATATTTGGTGAGTGTTTTTGTAGATATACAAAAAGCGTATGACATGCTGGATCATGTAATATTATTAGATAAATTACACAAATACAGGAGGAGGAGTAGCACATGAGTGGGTCCGAAGTTATTTGACGAACCGACAACTGTTTGTGGAAATTAATAATATAAAATCTTCTATACATAATATTAGTTGTGGAGTACCACAAGGATCGGTCTTTGGACCATTACTTTCTTTTATACGTTAATGATATTGCTTTGGTTTCAAAATTATTCAAGTGCATACTATTTGCAGATGACACTACCTTATTTTATTCAGGAGAAAATATAAAATATGTTGTAAATTTAGTTGAAAATGAATTTACAAAAATTAAAATATGGTTTGATATCAATAGGCTTTTGTTAAATATTGCTAAAACTAAGTTTATAGTTTCTTGTAGTGGTAAAAAAAAAGTGCTGATGCATCAATAAATGTTGAAGGAATTGAGATAGAAAGAGTAAAAGAAGTAAAATTTTTAGGTGTTATTATTGACGAACACTTATCGTGGAAGTCTCACATAAATTACATTCAAATTAACATATCTCGAGCTATTTCAGTACTAAATAAGACGAAGGAATTGTTGAACATAAAAGCTTTGCATATTCTGTATAACTCATTAATTCTTCCATATATGACATAATGTATGGAAGTATGGGGAAGTACCTGCAAAACATATACGCGTTCAATTTTTCTTTTACAGAAAAGAGCAGTGAGAGTTATTAGTGGAAGTGGACACAGGGATCATACTGATCCGATGTTTTCACAACTAGACCTAATGAAATTTGACAAACTAGTAGAATATCATTTTTTAAAACATGTACAAAGCACATAAAGGAATTCTACCAATTAATATTCAAAAGAAATTTGTAAAAAGAAAAATTAATTATAATCTAAAAGGAACTGATATTTTAAAAACACCAAGATTCTGAACAGCGATAATGGAAAGATGTATCTCAGTTAAAGGTGTCTGTTTATGGAATAGACTCAACAGTGAAGCAATCTAAATCATTTTCTGTATTTAAAAAAATGTGAAACGCATCATGATGAAGTAATAAGACCTTAAGTAGGCTGATTGACTTGTTTTGTGTTGAGGTGGGGGTTAGATGAATGAAATTCCTTGAGTTGAACAGCTAATGTCTTGATGTGAAAAGGGGGCAGATATAAGTTTTTTCTTTCTGCTCCTTTTCATTTATGATTATTTGTGAACATGAATTGTTTTAATGTAACTTATTTGATTGATTGAATGAAATAAACAAAACGAACGAACGAACGAAAGGTTCTGACATCCTCTTAAAGGGAAGCTTCCTACAGAAGCACATCAGTGAGGTCAGCGTCTGATGTTGGATGTCTTAATGCCAAATGGGCTTTACTGGGTTCAGATCAGAACTTTTCACAGACCCGTTAAGTTCCTTTACACTAAACTTGCTCATCGATAACTTTATTTAAATGCCTGAACTTGACGATATCACAAAAAACATCAATTAATATTGTGTACATAGGGTTGTTTGAATGCTGTATTAGTCACCTTCACTGAGATCAAACTTGCAGGGAACATTTTTCCCCAAACACAATCTCCCAGGAATTTGGGACTGGAGTGAATGGAAAAGTCACGATTCCAGACCTCAACCCACTTAAACACAATTGAGATCAGCTTTGTCAAATTGCCAGCGTGACCCAAACCGCACATTGTAGTTGTGTATTCTGCCAGGTAGGCTTGAGCTTTAGCAACTCCTGGTAGAGGATTAGGAGGATCATTTAACTGCAGACCAGACTCCTGGCCAGTGTAAGGAGGAGAAGCCAGGCTGTTGTGGCTGTGTGTTGTGAGACTACTGACGCTCCTGACAGTCTAGAATGAATGTGTAAAAGTGACTCAAATGTGTTCTTCCAGCTCAGTCCACAAACTCACAAAGAAAGCCACAACAAGAGTGAAATCGACAGGCTGTTTTGGTATTATGCTGGGATCTCTACCTAGATTTTACTTTTATGTACCTGCTCATTGTACAAATACACAATCCATACAAGTTGTACCTCGATATGAGGAAAACTGGGCAGACTTCCCTATAACTTACCCTTTGCACCCGATGTCACACTACTCATGGGAACACCTCTTCCGCTGTGATGGATGTCAATGGAACTATTTACATCTATTGCCACTCAGTTAATCTAGTCAAAAACAAGCTAGTTTGCAGTCAAATCCAAAAGGCAACTGAACTTCTTTGGTTTTTTTGAAGAAGTTTCAATTCTCTTCCGAGTAACTTTGTCAATTCTACTGTTGCTCAACGAGCAGAAGCTACTCTGAATATTCTACTCTGGGTATTCAGAGTACAATATTCAGAGTAGCTTCTGCTTGTTAAGCAACAGCCGACAGCTACAGCTTATAAGCATGACCCTTCCATATTCCAGTCAGAATTGACAAAGTTACTCGGTTGAGAAGCGAAACATCTTCAAGAAACCAAAGAATTCCAGTTGCCTTCATTTGAACCCTTTTGGATTACCATGACCCGGATGACTGAGAGCCTTCAGCAGGATCCTGCGGTCACATATCACTTTTAGTTTGTTGGTTTTACTGTAAAATAGTAACAGCTAGTCACGCGGCTGGCTGCACTCACAGACAAGGGTGTGAACCCAACTTGTCTTTATATCATAAACTTTTGACAGATTGGTACTTTGACTGAAGGCAGGGATGAACAGCAGCTGTCAATTAAACCGACTAGCAACCCTCAAAGTATTTTTGGTTTTGCAGCGAACACTTTGTACCGGATAAGATCATCGTTCATTTATTTCGTAAGAAAGACGGGGACTGACTGTGATGGACCCCAAATCACAAATGTGATAAGTTTATTTTACTTTATTTGTTACTGATAATACTATATTTCACTATGGTGGAAGTATGTTTATCTCTCCAGTATTGTTCAATACTAATAATATTGTTCCGGTGTAGTTACATTTGTGGAAATATGTTATTTAGTGGAGATGATGAGCTTTACCGTTATGAGATAACTTGTCCCCCTGGTCCTCGTGACTCAGTGACAAACACTGGTAAGGATCTGGGCTTTTCAAGGCTCGTAAATCAGCTCCAGTGTAAAGTCAAATGCTGTTCATGGTATAAATGGTGCAGGGTGAATTCTGACAACGTCAGTGGCTTGATCGTATTGCCAGCAGCTTCACTGCCTGCAGCCATTTCCTAGTTCAGAATCTGAGAAAAAGCTATAAAATTGAGCAGAATGTCCAACGACAACACACTTTTTGTGCAGAGTTGTGTTTCTGTGGAGCTCACAGATAACTTCACACTGTTTACTGATTACCTCATGCTATTTTGTCACAAGTAAAAATCACCCACTCTCTTTGCAGCACTGGCGGTCAAACCCCTCCCTGGCCTACGGGGGGGCGCAACCACTTCCTGTCACAGAGCTGCTTCAGGCTGAGTAGTGCTCATAAAAATCTAGCCCATGTCGGACCCATGTGATCAGGTGACGTTGGTGTAAAGGGTCAAAATAGACCCTTTTACTGTTTGTAAACAATATGACGTCAGCGAGAATGCGCGGGCAGCTTGGCAACAGAGAATGGCGTTGTGTCAGGCTTTATCAAGCTACGCTGCGGGGTTATCACCGGCAAATCTTGAATGTTATATTATTAAACTCACTTTAACGAATGGCAACAGACTCCCGGATCCCTGTGGCATTACGGAATGGGTGGAAGATGTAGGTGTGTGGCCAGATATCCAGTGGCCCGATATATGTATACGTTTTTAGTGGAGAGGCCCAGTAAGTACACACGTGAGAAGCTACGGGCATACAAATCGTTAGCAGCATACAACTATGTTGTCTGTGGCCACGTACAGAAAGTAAAATATCACGACATAGACTCTGAGTTTTGCGTCTTGAAGGCAGAAGTCCTTCCTAGCCAAAGACAAGGACACAAGACTGCTATGTACGAGGCTTGGGTCATAGTAAACAAACCAGAGAACTACGTCTTCACAGCCAACTGTACCTGCATGGCAGGGTGAGTATAGCACAGGTTTCTTTTTTTAGCGTGCTCATTGTACATTCGTGTTAATTTTAGAGAAATACAGTTTATACTAATATGCAGTGGGAAAATACAGATGAATTAGAATGAAATGTTTATTTGAAGCATGAAATAAAGCGTATAAATTTTTTTTCAATTCTGTCATTTTGATGTTCCAGACTTGGGTCATGCTGCAGCCACGCAGCAGCAATTTTATTCAAAGTTGAGCTTTGTGTTAGGCTGGGAAAAACAGAAATGGCTGCAGTTACATCTCAGGCATGTGCATGGAAAGACCTGAGCAGGAAAAATGTAGAGCCAGCTCCACTGAAGAAGATCAGCTTCCACAAACCGAAGAAGTTTTGCATACAGCTCCCAGCTGCTTCCGAAACTGTTAGGAGGAGCAGTGTCACACTAAGAGTCAGTTTCAGTCCACTGCTTGAAGAGAAGCGATTCTGGCATCCATACACGCAACAACCCGACATGTTTATGTGCTCAGAACTTCAAAACAAAGGGTTTAAAACGCTGTTTTAGTATCGAGTGTGAATGAGGAAGCCTTCACTCTCGTTGCCAGGCTGCGCGCGCAACTTTTGATGACGTAGGTAGTAAAAGGGTCTATAAAGTCCAACACAACCTGGAATTTTTAAAGGGCAGATCGGATATAACAAAATCATATCTACAAACCTTCCCTCAAGGGTCTAAAACTTTTCAGGATTTTTCTTTCAACCTAAAGATTTCTATTAGTGTTAATCATCTAATCAACTTTCCATGTTAGAAGGAAGTTTTTGTGTCTCTTTTTCATCGGGAGTGTGTGTGTGTGTGAAGCAGAGTTTTTTATGCGTCAAACATTTCTTTCTTTCTGGGTGTAAATTATTTAGAGGACACAATTTCACACTGACATCTGAATCCGTGTGAACTTGTGCTTTTAAGTACAGGATGAGGGTCACAGAGAATAAAAAGCAACACGTCTGCTGTCTGGCAGATTAGCGTTCTCATTTAGCTTGTTTCAAAGGTGTTTGATGTGCCTCCCACTAACTTTTGACAAGTTAGAAGAGAGGGTCCTAGAGCGGTCCCACAAGGCTTAATTATCCCTCTGACTGATAACAACTTGGAAAAACGGGGAGGTCGGCCAGAATGAGAACAAGAAGTAATGAGGAAAGGGGGTGCTGGGGATTAATGTAGATTGTCTGATATTACCTGGCTGCTGATCAAAAGACTGTGCTGGCAGGAGGAGCTCATAATCCTCTCAAATGTGTCTGGCTGGTGCCAAAAACCTCTGCAGCAGTGTGAAAGTAAGACTAGCCTGACCAGCCTCCTTCCGACGGACTCTATAAACACACAACGGAAGGCTCCTTCAGACGCAGCTCAGGGTGCGAATCCACTTGCTTTGTTTTACTTTGCTTGTTGATCACTGTGGTTTTATTATGTTGGTTTGCATAAAGTTGCATTAGAGACAGATCTGTACAACATTTAATGTAACCGTTTATCAGAAACTCGTATAATAAAATATATCATTTTATTATTTAATCTTGCACCAATGACATGGATGGATATTCAACATTGTGATCATAAACAGGGCCCAATAGCATCATGTTTCCTGATTATTACCGACATTCAGCCATGTTGTTCTAAAACACCGACTCTTTGTTGGGCCGTGCTTTCGTCAACCAACAGAAATGTTATCTCAGAGTTTGTTTCACTTTTGGTTTCTTCAATAAGAAGTCAGATAAAGTGTATTGTCTCTCGTGACAACTGGTTTTATTAACCCTCCCACTGTCTTTATGGGTGGCTCCGCGAGGAAAGTTGACCATTGAGCAGGACTGATGGTTTATCCCTTGAGGTCCATGTGACAGGGGTGGGGTGGTGCTCACTCCTCACCCCTGTCACATGGACCCAAGGGATAAACCATCAACCCTGCTCAATGGTCAGCTTTTCTCACGGGGTCACACCCATTAGGACAGTGGGAGGGTTAAGGCATCAATTTGTAGCAGGATAGACCTGAGATCTGTGTAGATAAACTGTCTCCCTACACTGTGATCCTCTTCACAGACTCACATGCATTGATTTTGATGGTTTTAATGTTCTTCTGGTCTGTAGTCTGCAAGTCTGAGTCATAAGAATAAAAAGCACCAAACTGAGAATCAGTATAAGCAGATTTCCTCTTCAATGACAGCTATCAACAACAAACTTTTAGGAGAGATCCCTTATTAACATCTCACGTGTAGGATTCAGACCCTCCACCAGCTGATGTGTGAAAGGTTTATTACAGCAGCTCTCTGAGCAAAGTATGCCTCAGGATAGGAGCATTAAAGACCTTCGTCCTTGTAGTGTTAAACAAATAAACATGGAGGTCCTGAGCCTACAAGCTTTGGTATACGACTTCATAAACATAAAAAATAAAACATAGTTTTTTAACTATTTGTTGTTGCTTTGATTTATATGAGACATTTAAAGAAAGAGATGAATAATAATTAATTGCAAGCAAAGCTCCCTGAATAAAGACCAGATGGATATAAAATAATACTATGGTACAGGTACCCTTAAGAGGGTTTGGATTGGTGGGACAGTGGTTTGAGACTCCATCTTTCTTTTTTATTCAGAAATTATAACAAAGATTTCTGAGAAAAGACAATAAAATGCCACTACGTTGTTCTCTGTGCTGAAAGTAAAAAAGTCAGAATTTGTCGGCAGTCTTTTGACGGCAGAGACGACGCCGATAGGCCCAGGGAAACCTGCCTAAAAGAGTTGCAGGCAAATATTTAACATGCCAAAACATTTCACTGTTTCATTTCATTTAGCTGAAACCAATTTCCCAACAACGACGGGCTGCAGAGATGCCTCAGAGGTGAGCTGCTTAACTGACTGCAACTCCTGCGGGGTGGCTGCCTGTTTGGGACAGCACCATTAAAACCTTTCTACAGCGAGTCTGAGACTCAGTCAAGGTGAACTTTCAAACGATTTATGGCAACATGAGATATTAGGAGAGGTGAGATGAGTTTGTCTAATGATTCAAATATCTGTTTTCACCTCTGGTGAGAAGAAGTGATGATCACAAATCACACAAAACTTAAGGAGGCCACATAACATAGAGCTACAACCACCAGATAAAACCACCAGTTATTTAAAACCCCCACAACAGCTGCAATATCAGAATGGAAACGCTACATGGACGACACACTAGAAACCAAAGCAAAACAACAAACAGAACTAACATAACACCTGAACAATCGACGACAAAGACAACAGAAAATTTACAAATGAGGAAGAAACAGAAAGCAGCATAACCTTCATGGACATGACAAAAAGACGGGACCATGAACATAAACACATACAGAAAACCAACACATACACACAAATATTTTGCATAAAATGTCAGTGATCAGAACATTATACCACCGAGCAAACACAATAACAGAGGAACAAGGCTGTAAAAAGAGGACCAACATATACAAAATGATTTAAAAGCCTGCGGATACCCGCCACGGGCAATACACGAAGCAAAACAACAACAACAAACAACAAAAGATAGAAAAGGCCAACCAAAACAAAGATTCAAAAATCCAGAAAGACAAGAACCAAAACCAGTGATAACCCTTCCTTACCTCAAGGGCATAACAGAAAACATAATACCAACCAGGGGCGTGTCCAGGGAGTGGCCTGGGGTAGCACATGCCACCCTTGGCATCTGATTGGCCACCCCGGCTGCTAACAAACTAATTTACCTTTAAATAGGCTTTTCATTGTCCACAAAAGGCTTGGAGGCAAAACAAAAAAACATAACCATTGGTGCCACCCATGCACAAAGTTGTGCCTCACCTGGGCCACCCCATTTTAAAAGATCTGGACACGCCACTGATCAACACACCAACAAAACCACATGACAGGCAGAAAGAGACCAGAACACCGAATGGACAGGATATCAGCAGGACTCAAGTGTGGAGTCAAATACGAAATCTCATGCAGACTCTGCAATAAAACATACATCGTAGAAACCGGACGCCAAGTCAACACATGAACTACAGAACATAGAAAAGAGCGTGAGAAAGAAGCAGACCAAAGACCCACAAGAGCAGCAAGACAAGAAGCAGGAATGAGCCTTGTGTAACGAACGTAAGCTGTCCTCACAGCACGTTGCCATGTGTAGCTAGACCGCTAACAAACTGCTAAAACTACAATCTTCACCCAAGGTTTGCTTTTCTTAGCTGAAGATCTGTATAAACGTTTTATTACCACAGCTACACTATACAGAAAAATAAAAGGCACACGACTCACTAATACACACATCTTAGATTCAGCTGCTGTTGGACACTAAATAAATACGGCACGTTTCCTAAAGGGAAGTAATTTTTTGAGTGGATTATTCTTTACCCTTCTCAACAGATTTGGGTTCTCACTTCAAGCTTTCTTCATGAGTTGTCATCTGTTGATGCGGTGCAAACAGGCATCATGAACTTCATATCTGAGATATTAGTAAAACACCAGTATCACGCATCACTAATAATAAATAAATATCTGCATCAGATCAGAGATAACTACATTTACTTTGGTCGTGTTACTTTTTAGGCTGCATGGTGGTAGCATTAAAAACATTGCAGCTGGAAGGTTCAAATCCCAGCTGTAGCAAAGCCAGTTAGGAGTTTTCAGTAAGGACCTTGAAGATCTCCTTTCTTGAGTTTAATTCTGTTATGATGTGAAATCACCTGTAGCAGGTGTACTGAGCAGCTAGGAGCCTCGGCTTATATCTTCTGAAGCCAACAGCTTCTCATGTACCACAGTAGATGAGTGCATCAGTCTTCTTACAACAGAGTCTCGACCCACTCCCTTATGCTTGTCTGTGATGTTCTTATCCCACCAAAAGACAAATCTGCATGAATAAGTAAACTTCAGTATGTGAAAAATTTACATAAACCCACAGTAAAAAACAAAGGCCAAGTTTCCTGAGAAACTGAGTTTTAAAATATTTTTAAAATGACAGGTCACTCTGAGTTTAACATGCAGACTAATCATGAAAATAGTCTCCTACACCTGTATCCTGCGGTAGCTTCTGATAGAAAATAGACGGTGAAACTCTAGGATTAGAAAATCCTGACAGATCTTCGTCTCACTGTCAGTGAACATTTGTGGATTCTCCCATCTTGACCCACGACGGGAAAGGCTGCTGTTGGCTTAGCATCCAGGAAACCGCAGAGAACGTCTCGGTTTAGTAGAAGCTAACTGTTAGCATTAGCAACATCACCACATGGCAGAACTCCTCCAGGCTTGTTTTTTGTGCAGATTCGAAATTGCAACACAGTCCGTGGTAGAGCGGCATTGCTGACATTTTCTGTTTCCTTCCTCTCACTCACCTCTAGCTCCTGAAACAGGAGCGCCAGAGCTTTGATCCCAGAGATTAACTCAAAGCATGTATTTATACTAGAGACCACAGAAATTGTGTGGACAAGAAGTAGTGAACTTGAACTTAAATGTCACCCGTCACATCAGTGCTTTAGTGTAAATGCTGCTATCATCCCAACCTACCTTCCTGATGTTATCACCAGTAGAAGTGTAAATTTGTGCCGACTCTAAAAATCCTGTCCTAGTTTCCTGTTTCAGAGTGGCTGTATGATGCAGAAGTATAGACCACTGATAAACTACATGATATTATTGAGCATAAATAATCACATCGAGCCAGAAAACAATCTCACAATCTTGTGTTTACATCACCAACCTAGTGAGCCGTGGCCATGCTCTGTTGTGAGTTTGAGATGCTGATTCAGATCAGGGATTATTTCTCTAATTAGCACTCAGATAGGTTTTCTTCCTGCACATGCTCATATGTGCCATATCAGTGACTGGATCTGAAAAGCGTTTGACATTCATAGCCTGCTCCTACTTCTCACTTTGCAAATCCCAGCGAGAATTTCATCAGCAGCTTGCTTCCTGCTACTAAGCTCCCAGATTGTATTTTTCTCCTTTCCCGTCCTCTGTCTGCAGCCGTACAACATGTTAGCCGTGGATGGAGGAGTTTTTGTTGTGTTTGTGATTTTGGTTTAGCCACAAAAACACATCTGCAGAAGGAAATGGTTGCATCCTCCAGTTCAGAAAGCAAAACCAATCTAGGGTTCGGGTTGGGTTAGTGTTACTATAATGGTTTCAGGTCTGGACCACCATCATTTTGTTGGGTTGGATCCAATGAGGTTGCAGTGGTGTCTTCTTGTTTCTGTGTAGGGTTAAAAGTGTTTTGCTGCAACCTTTGCTCAGAGAAACGGGGTTTTACATCCAACAGAGCTGAGAGGTCAGTGCACAGTCACTTCTAAAGTTTGTTACTGCAGTTTTTAAACAACTCCTTTGTTTTTATAGCAAACTAGCATTATTTGATCTTCTTCACATTGCTGAGGATTTCTGGCTGAAATAATAACCTGCCCTGGGGTAACACAACTGCACCATCTCACTGCTGCTCTGCATTTACAGTTAACCTTTAAACACATGAAACTCTGAAAAAACATGTTTCAAATCTTATTTCTGATTATAATCGGTGACTCTGAGTGCATTATGCAGGATGAACATGAAAATAGTCTCCTACACATATCTCCTGCATTCGTTTCTGATAGAATACAGACGGTGAAACTCTAGGATTAGAAAATCCTGACAGATCTATGTCACACTTGTCATTCCTGGACTCGCCCATCTTGGCTCCTGACGGGGAAGGCTGTTGTTCGTTTAGTGTCCAGGAAACAGCAGAGAACATCTCCACTAGTAGAAACTAACTGTTAGGATTAACAACTTCACCACACAGCAGAACTCCTTCAGGCTTGTGTTATTTGTGTAGAGTAAACATCAGCGTTGCAGAGCAAACAGTCAGTGGTGGAGTTGTGTTGCTGTTAGACAATGAGAGGCTAGATGTCCAAATATCAGCAAATAAACCTCCAGAAAATATTCTGAAGCTGTCTTCTAGGTCCGTAAAATGGGTCACCAGGGCTTTCCCCTCCAGAGACCACCTCATGAGACATTCCTTCCTAATAGACGAGTGTTCCACACCTTTAATTTTGTGCCGTTAATTGAGTGATGCAACATTAACGGACATGACACAATTTAAAAAAAAAATGATTTTAAATCGAGAGGAGCCAGTTGAGGTGGCTCGGGCATCTGGTCAGGATGCCTCCTGGTGAGGTTTTGTGGGCACGTCCAACCGGGAGGAGACCTAAAGGTAGACCCAGGAAGCACTGGAGGGACTCTCCAGGCTGGCCAGGGAATGCCTTGGGATTCCCCTGGAGGAGCTGGCTCAAGTAGCTGGGGAGAGGGAAGTCTGGGCCTCCCTACTTAGGCTGCTGCCTCCACGACCCGAGCCCAGAAAAGCAGCCGAAAAGGGATGGATGGCAACTTTAGATACTATGAAGGGAGCATTACACTTTGGTTCAAGCTAGTAGTTAGCTTGTCATCCCTGTTTAACATGAACTCTATTTATCCAAACGAAGGCTATTCACGTAGGTAAGATGTCATTTATTTCTAACATTTTACAAAGAATCACGCTTCACATGTCGCTAAATTCCTCTCGTCTCAATATCTTGAGGATTTGGGTGACAATTTGCAGGTGGATATTACTGAATTAATAGATTACATTTATGTCATCTTTACCAGACACTAATCAGTCTCAGTTACATGTTTTATTTAATCCAATATTTTCCCCCCGTTGGATAGACCCTCTCACAGCTCCTCAGATGCTTCCTCCCGTGTGTTCAGACTATTTTAGCTCATGGAGTGACAGCCTTAAATGAGTTTGTACAATCTACCTTTCACATGGTACTCTCAGTACCAGCACCACGGCTGAGCAGGGATTCGTTCAAGGAGCTGCTTCAGACTCTGCTCCTGGTGACATTTGTAAACCTTTGATTTTACTCGTTTACAAGATGCACCCGAGTGTTCTGCTCACTTTCCTGTCTTCTCAGGATGTGTCATCTGTCTTTCACTTTACTGAGGAAGGATCTGGGGAATCAGACCGTTAGTTAGAACACATTCACTTTCACACTTATGTCTCCCACAGATGAGAGGGAAAACCGGTCATTCGTAAAGGTTTTATCTCAGCGTTTGTGCTTTTGTTTGGGAAACGATTTGCGTGTTTTTCTGCAGTTTCAGTGTCCGTAATAATTAACAACTTTTTTCAGTTTACACAGTAAGTTGTATTAATGTATTACACTAATTCAGCTCCAGTTTGTTTTTTTCTATTGGACACGGAGACAGAAGTGAGAGAAAGGGGGAGAGAGAAGGGAGAGGTGGGGGAGGGTTTTTTTTCCAGAAAAGTAAACGATAAAGGGTGAACAAGAATCTGCTACCGGATTTGTTGTGAAGCAGCTTGAAGGGTTGTAGAACCATAGAAGGCTCTATACAAAGTCATGCTGCTCAAGGACCATCACCGAGCAGAAAAAGGCTAGAAGACTGTCTTTGTGTATCATTATTTACCTGCTACTACCTGCTACTACCTGCTGCTACCTGCTGCTACCTGCTACTACCTGCTACTACCTGCTGCTACCTGCTACTACCTGCTACTACCTGCTGCTACCTGCTACTACCTGCTACTACCTGCTGCTACCTGCTGCTACCTGCTACTACCTGCTACTACCTGCTGCTACCTGCTACTACCTGCTACTACCTGCTGCTACCTGCTACTACCTGCTACTACCTGCTACACCTGTTGCTACCTGCTGCTACCTGCTACTACCTGCTGCTACCTGCTACTACCTGCTACTACCTGCTGCTACCTGCTGCTACCTGCTACTACCTGCTACTACCTGCTACTACCTGCTGCTACCTGCTACTACCTGCTACTACCTGCTGCTACCTGCTACTACCTGCTACTACCTGCTACTACCTGCTGCTACCTGCTACTACCTGCTACTACCTGCTGCTACCTGCTACTACCTGCTACTACCTGCTACACCTGCTGCTACCTGCTGCTACCTGCTACTACCTGCTGCTACCTGCTACTACCTGCTACTACCTGCTGCTACCTGCTGCTACCTGCTACTACCTGCTACTACCTGCTACTACCTGCTGCTACCTGCTACTACCTGCTACTACCTGCTGCTACCTGCTACTACCTGCTACTACCTGCTACTACAGCTGAACCTAGTCTGTAGAACTGTAAGGTCCGCACAACTGTAGACCAACTCCCTAGGTGTGGTAAAAAGTACATCGGTGTTCAAACACACTATTCGTCTTTGCTACATGAAGGCAAACAACTGAGGACACCACTGTTGGAGATCGAAAAGCAACTGGAATTCACTCAAATGCGTGTTGACAATGAGCCATGAAGCTTCTGGAAGAACATTCTTTGGACAGATGAGACCAAGCTAAAACTCTGAGAACACTGGACCCACTGTGGAACATGGAAGAGGTTTGGTTCTGGAGCCGAATGTGCTCCACAGGTTTGAAAGCTCGGGTCCTCCAGCAGAATAACGGGCCAGAAACATCAAGACTGGATCAGTTTGTTGTCTGTTAGTTGATTTAGAGCATTTATTAACTTGTAATCAGAAAGTAAAAGTTATGTCACAAACCATCATTTTACTTTGATGAAAGAGACCTGATGACTTTATCACAACAGTTACTGTTAAATGTGGGAAATGACATCACAGAAACTTGTGTTTCATGAATATAAGAGAAGAGTTTGAGCTCAGATGCTGCAAAGGATCTGTAAGACACGAGATTTGATTTAACCCTCTCCATGCACACAAAGATCCAATAAACAATGTAGCTGGTGAGGAGGAGTGATATGAGAGGAGTATTGACTTCAGGAACAAAATTAGAATTGATCTGGTGAGCCGACGGAAGATGCTTTACACTTCCTGCAGTGAATTGTTCTGCTGGTACTCAAGAGTCAACCTCTGGCACCATCTGCCTCTCATTACTCTTCCAGCCTGAAAACGAGGGTGGTCTCAGATGGCTTCCAACCCTTAACTGATGATGTGGAGGTTCTTCTCCGTTGTGTTCTTTTCTCATCAGAACTTCTCTGTGAAGAACGGTCAGGGAGCAAAGCTGCTGAGAGTTTCAGTCGTGAGAATCATCCAGTAAACAAAACTCAAAGCTGTAACTCTGTTCTTCCCTGCTGTAGATTTCTTTTTGAATGGCTTCAGTTTGAAGAAACCCTCAAACTCTGACTGGATTGACAAGCTAACGACTAGTCCCACTGATTACACTCCAACCAGTGATTGGAGATGCTTTAAAGGGGACATTTTATGACTTAATTTTTATTTATTTATTTTTTCAGTGTTATTGGTCTTATGGTCTATAATAAACATGTTCACGAAGGTCTTTCCACAAAATCCCTCTCACATAAAGTGATTTCAGGATTGTTTTGTCTGGTGTTTTTTGAGGACTAAGTAAAAATCTCGCCCTTTAACCCTCTCAGGCTCAAAATAAGTTTTGATAAAAGGACGAACAACTAAGTCCTTCAGGGGAACCTCTGAGTTAAAAAATGTTAATGAAATCCGTATGTGGAGTAACCAGGTAGGCAGGTTTTAACGTTGCAAATCTGCATCGCCTGCCTCCAGAGGGTTAAAGGTTGAATATGGAACACAAACACCACAGCAACATCTAGTGTGTGGAGGTTGTAGTTGCAACAATAGAACAAGGTTTCCAGCCACTGGGATACCTGGTTGGCTGCCGATACGTGAAATGTTTTATTTGGGTCCATCTGTTGTAGTTTCACCTAAACTCACTCAGGTTTTAGATGTTTTATGGTCGCTCCTCTCCTAAGAAGGGTAACGGCATCTTCTGGGCTCAGAAGCAGCTGCTTGACTTGCCAAGTCCGCCATTTTCCTCAGTGCCAGCCCCGCTTTGCCGAGCGGATTGCTACCGCATTTGGCAAACCGCAAAGGTGTCCTCTATGAGGCTGTGAGATGTAAACATTAACCCAGTGCCATACCTGTCAGAATAAATATTTGACCTTCATTCTGCACACCTCTGTAACGTGAGGAAATATGGGTTTTCTATCACAAAGGTGGTGTTGGACTCAGCTGTGTCAAAGCTGGGGCGCTGAGAACTTTCACCCACAGATTAAGACCTGAACGCCAGCGAGTCTGGGAGGAAACCATAACATCTGCCACCTGCAGTCTACCAGAAGATGTGTTTACATGAGTTGTACCCAGACCAAGTCAAAACATAAAGTTTAAACTTCTTTTTTCTTGATTTTAATGTTAAAGTAACCATTATCATTTTGCTCATTATAAATGTGATTAATCAAATGAATGACTATTTAGCTTTGGGGTAATTATAATGGTTTAATGAATCCATTCTTAAATAATGTTGAGAATGTTTGTTACTGACCTTCACACACACTCAAGCACAAACATTCACACACATCCACACACACCTGCTCACAGTAAAATCCAAACACATTTGATGACGCACGTTTGCTTTGAGAAGAGAAAGGTTTTTGGTAAGTTTTCAGTCTTTTGATTCAGTTCGTGTTGGACAACGAGAGAGAACAGACCTGAAAACCAAAGGGGGGGCAGAGCCTGTTGGCTCGTTCTTCCCCCCTTCTCTCACGCTGTTTCTGCCACGCCAGGCAGAATAGCTGAACCGCAACTTCTAACGCAGACTCATTACCGAGTCTTTTGATTTCTGAGTGAATTAACTTAAGAAAGAGCGTCGACAAAACGCTTTACCATCAACGTGTACCGAGGGACAACTCTGGACCGGGTCGCAGTGCATCTTTGTCTTCTTTGCCAGCCAAGGTGACGTGGATGAAACATCCTGAGGTGACGTCCCGGGTCCAACAGAGGGTCCGATTTTCGGTGAGGCAAAACACGACAGATAGCGTTTTGATGCATCTTTTCCACTAAACCTAAGTTTATTCAAACCATCACTTCACTCAGACACCTGTTTCTTCCTGAAGCAAAATCAGATGCACACATGCATTCATCTCATCTCATGTTCAATTCTCACTACACTTGGCACCCACACGCATCCATAATCACATCATATCACTCTCAATCTTCATTCACCTACAGAAGGTCTATTTGAGCATTAACAGCCTATCAACTGTTAAAAAGATTGTCCCACAAAGTTATCAATGTTGATTGTATTTCCTGTTTGTCAATTTCAAAATCATTAGTTTAATTTGAAGAATTAAAACTTTTAAACGTCAAACTGGTTTCCTCATTGAACTGAAACACAGACACTCAGATATTATCGGCAGTTTATGGATGAAAACAACCTTTGAGTCTTCTGAACAATATAAAATTTGGTTATTGATTTATTAAAATTAATATTCCGAATTAATACGTAGCATGGTTTCTCTTTCATAAAAGAGCATAAATCCATAACGCTACATTTAATGGCGAGCGTATCCAGTCTTCTATATCTGCGATATGTCTGATTTCTTACATCTAAAAGCTACAAACAACGCTTTTCTCTGTGTTTCACTTTGATGTCTTATTTTGAACTTAACCGGAAATTGTTCCGCTCACTAAATTCTCCGACCTCAGAACCGAGACTAAATTCTCGGACACCTTTCGTCTCAGTGTGTTGACACTGTGGGCGAGCTATTGTGGAAAATATCTCCATTGCATGAGCGACTTATAGAAGCCGAATCTAAACGGAATGCCCGTAGGCACCTACTGTTGCTTGATTGCACGGTAAACGTCGTAAGCCGGGTTATGGCCGTCACGCGTTACTGCATTCAGATTGCGTGCGCTTTTTAAACGGAATGCTCGGTGACACCTGCCGGAGCTTGACTGCTCGGTAAACGTCGTAAAGCGAGGCACAGCCGTTACGCGTTACTGCATTCAGATTGCGTACGTTTTTTTAAAGTCCGTATTAAAAGTGGAGCGGGATGCCTACTTGTTAATCGGGGAAATTTCAGTCTGGCCGCTACAGACAAAGAACGCTAGGCCTGGCCGGGGAGCTAAGCTAGCGCCACAGTTAGACAAATAGGGCACGCGTCCCGTTAAATTGTCATCATTTCTGGCACAGTCAGTCTGTGTCCTCACAAAACCCGCATTGGCGGTGATTCTTGTAAATCGCTACGGTGTGTAGAATCTACATTTTGCTACGTTTGTCCGTCTGATACCAACACAGCAGCGTAGGGTTTGTTATTTTTTTTATTATTTTTATTTTGGACCGGTGAACGGGTCGGCTTTCACAGCCTCCGTTGCTCGGTTCCATGCCTTTTTCTTCCATCTTGTGAAGTAGTGTGTATTCATTTCTCTATCAACAATTCCTTGTTTTACCCTGTGTCATTAAGTTAAGTAGGCTACGGTCAGTGAGACATATTAAGGAATCTGCCCGGAGTTTTACGTCGGCTCAGAAGGTAAAAACGCGAGTTGCTCTGAACTTAATGGGAGATGGACGAGACACGACAAAATCTTTCTTGCACTGTTACACCTGATGTAAGGTTCTCTGACGTTCTGCTTCCAGAACATGCCAAGACGCAGGAAATTCACCGGCCGAGCATCGCTGGTCCCTCCGCCCGCCCGAACGGGCCCGTTTTAGGCGGGTGCCGCCGGTCGGGAACAGTGGGGACTAGTGGCTGCGGTTCGGTGCCAGCTGCACTGGGTCGGAGGTGGTTCTGGTCTGCACTTCATGTCGTGAATTCGAGCAGCATGCTGTTTACAGTCATAACGCTTTTTCTTTACCTTTGTTTCTTCCAGGGGGTCAAAAACCCACCATCAACATCAAGGTTTGAAATAAACAACACTTTCTCTGCTGCTTTTAAGCTGAATAAATCTCTTGAACCTATGGTTAACCTCTCTGACAAACAGGTTGTGCTTAACCCTTTGGTTCCTAATGCTTCTCCTCTGTCATCCATGTTAGAGGCTGAACATCTCTCCAGCATGGGTGTGCAATCTTCAGGCTGTGATCCACCGCTTCAGTCAGAGGTCTGTTTTACTCGTCAGTCCGCTTCATGCACAAACCAGCTTCTTTATCGGGGCGTGATGGAAACGTCAGCCGCTGTGAAACGCTTGTGGTCTCCGGACGGAGCTACCAGGCCATTTGGGGGGTTTGTGCCCGGACATCTTGACCTTTATGTGAATGACCTTGTCACTTTTCAGTTTGTGACCTCTGCTAATACGGTGGCCAATTCTTTTCTCCTTTCACAAGGGTGTGACTTAGTCTCGGGCCTCTGTGCTCTCTTTCCTGTGATTTCTCTTACAGGTGACCACGACGACGCAGAAAACCCTGCGGTTTCCAGCAGTCCTGTGGTCAGTGGCGATATTAAAGGTGGCTCGGTGGTTGCTGCGCACACCTCTCTCACGGGCTCGGGAAGGCAACCCGGCCCGGGAGGTGTAGGTGCGTGCAGTGATGCTCTGCTCGGGGCCCCTCCTGACAAAGGGGGGGTGCTGAGTGGCTCTGAGTTTTCCGTTGCGGACTTCAACCGGTTCGGGGGAACGCCTCCTCCGAGCGGACGGGTCATTGCAGAACTCGACACTGACCTTCCTCCAATTCAGCTGACAACATTGACCTCCGACCCGGAGTTAGGTGCTGCACCTTCTACGGGGCGGAGTTCTAGTCAGTCTGTAAATACTCTGGTTAAACCGGGTTTTTCTGATTCAGTGTGGGAACCTCCATCATTCTTGGGAATAAGGTATTCTTGGCTTCAGTTTTCAGGACAGACCATGTTCCTAAAGCTAGCGTCATGTCTGTATCTGATGCTAAACATGGCTAGATTTGCTTTGACACCCGTGACACAACCATCCTTGGATCACTCCTTTTCGGAACCTCCAAGTCCAACGCCTCCAGGTCTTTGGACATCTGAACACCTACTCTTTCAGCACGATTCAGGTGACGATGTGCATCTTTTTGGTAATAGAGCTTTTAAGAGCTTAAGAACTGTTCTTTGTTATGCTTCTCCTGTCTCACAGACACGGCATAAGTTTGAGAAAAAAAAGGGGGGTGGGGAGCCTCCTCCTGCTTTGCGAGCATCATTTTCGCATTTCCAGTTCACTACTATTTCTGATCACAACAAAGTCGCCTCCGTAAAGCTGCAACACAACTTTGAGCAGGTAAAATCAGGTTCTGATCTAACAGCTAAACCATCAGCTTCGCTCCAGTTCCAAACGGGACCCTCAGGTAAATTCAAACAAGTTTCCCTGTGGGTTCGTAACACAAGATACAAACAGTTTGATAACCAAATCGCTTATGAGCCTGCTCCCACAGATACGTCCAAACTCGTGTCTCTGTGGGTCCGCAATACCAGATTCAAAACTCTATTCTGACCGACTATTCTGACCGGATTCTTTTCCACTGACTGGTGGACCGTTACAAATTCTCTCGTTTGTGGGATGAATTTTTAACAAATGTGATATCCTTTGTTTTTTTTTTCAGGTTACCTGCCTCCAGCCAGGGTCCTGTTACTAACTCACATCTTTAGGGATTACTAACCTACTGATTTACATTTTTAGAACTGATTTACATCTCTATCTTTTTATTAGTGCTTTGTGTAGCATGATTATATTTGATTACAAAGTTAATTTTATTTTGTTACTATTTCCCTTAAAGGGCCACAAGCCAATTTGCCCTTCATTTTCATGATTATTTCCTTTATATATATGCCTTTAATTAATGCAGCCTGCTGAGTTTCACATATCAGTTAGGATTTACTTTCTTTTATTTGTGTTTTCCCGGCATCACGTTTTTACATGACACGTAGAACAGGGTGCAGTACATTTCTTCTTTAGATAATTCACAAAAGGCACCCACATTTTCCCAGAGGCACCCATAGATAGGTTTTGATTGATTTCTTTGTTTTGCATCAAATGCTATCTGTCGTGTGGGCTGTCTCACTTTGTCTCCTTCTCCGAGCTCGTATGGACTACATCCCATCAGAGGGGCCGTCTTCACCATCCTTCAACTGGTTTTCTGTCGCATGGGGCTTCGGTCGTGGTTCGAGATGGGTCGAGGTCGTCACTGGACTTCGCCTGGACTACGCCTGAGGAATACATCACCTGCCCAGCTCCGTGTGGCACACGAGCTGCTTATCCTTTGCATACCTTTGCATTATTGCTGATGAAATTAACTGCTATTGAAATAGCTCTGCTTTCAAGATTTCCTAAGTGGATTACTTTACAATGATTGCAACAGTTTTGGCCTTAATCATCTGATCAGGATAGACTCCCTTCTACACGAGACCTGTGGTGACACTTCATCGTTCCTGCCTTCATCTGGGATGTCTACCTTCACGAGTACATCACGTTATTGTGTTTGTAACGGCAGGTGGCCTGTGCTTGACCACCATGTCGTCACAAAAAGGGGGGGTATGTAACGTGAGGAAATATGGGTTTTCTATCACAAAGGTGGTGTTGGACTCAGCTGTGTCAAAGCTGGGGCGCTGAGAACTTTCACCCACAGATTAAGACCTGAACGCCAGCGAGTCTGGGAGGAAACCATAACATCTGCCACCTGCAGTCTACCAGAAGATGTGTTTACATGAGTTGTACCCAGACCAAGTCAAAACATAAAGTTTAAACTTCTTTTTTCTTGATTTTAATGTTAAAGTAACCATTATCATTTTGCTCATTATAAATGTGATTAATCAAATGAATGACTATTTAGCTTTGGGGTAATTATAATGGTTTAATGAATCCATTCTTAAATAATGTTGAGAATGTTTGTTACTGACCTTCACACACACTCAAGCACAAACATTCACACACATCCACACACACCTGCTCACAGTAAAATCCAAACACATTTGATGACGCACGTTTGCTTTGAGAAGAGAAAGGTTTTTGGTAAGTTTTCAGTCTTTTGATTCAGTTCGTGTTGGACAACGAGAGAGAACAGACCTGAAAACCAAAGGGGGGGCAGAGCCTGTTGGCTCGTTCTTCCCCCCTTCTCTCACGCTGTTTCTGCCACGCCAGGCAGAATAGCTGAACCGCAACTTCTAACGCAGACTCATTACCGAGTCTTTTGATTTCTGAGTGAATTAACTTAAGAAAGAGCGTCGACAAAACGCTTTACCATCAACGTGTACCGAGGGACAACTCTGGACCGGGTCGCAGTGCATCTTTGTCTTCTTTGCCAGCCAAGGTGACGTGGATGAAACATCCTGAGGTGACGTCCCGGGTCCAACAGAGGGTCCGATTTTCGGTGAGGCAAAACACGACAGATAGCGTTTTGATGCATCTTTTCCACTAAACCTAAGTTTATTCAAACCATCACTTCACTCAGACACCTGTTTCTTCCTGAAGCAAAATCAGATGCACACATGCATTCATCTCATCTCATGTTCAATTCTCACTACACTTGGCACCCACACGCATCCATAATCACATCATATCACTCTCAATCTTCATTCACCTACAGAAGGTCTATTTGAGCATTAACAGCCAACTGTTAAAAAGATTGTCCCACAAAGTTATCAATGTTGTTTGTATTTCCTGTTTGTCAATTTCAAAATCATTAGTTTAATTTGAAGAATTAAAACTTTTAAACGTCAAACTGGTTTCCTCATTGAACTGAAACACAGACACTCAGATATTATCGGCAGTTTATGGATGAAAACAACCTTTGAGTCTTCTGAACAATATAAAATTTGGTTATTGATTTATTAAAATTAATATTCCGAATTAATACGTAGCATGGTTTCTCTTTCATAAAAGAGCATAAATCCATAACGCTACACCTCTAAATGCCCCGTGGAGGTATTATTATTTTTATAAATATAGCTTAATGTTCCATGTTCAACCTTTAACCTTTTTCTGTTCGTGTCCATTTTCTTCAACCAAATATGCTGTGTTACAGGATCTGCCTTCAGGAAAAATTAAGCACCCATCCTCCAGGCAAGCAAATGTTATTGTTCCCCAGAGACCGGAGGATTGGCTGCAAATGCCCTGCTGCCTGTTCATTGGTCTAGCTGTCTGCAGCATGTAAATGGGCAGTGTCTGCACCTGTGGGTGCAGGATAAAAGCCTGCGTAGTGCAACTTTCAGGAGAGATCTGAGTCATCAGAGCGATCACTAAAATACTACAAACTCCAAAATGTGTTCATGTTGTTATTTTATGTTGCAGTGCCACATACCACAGTGGTGCTGTGGTTAGCTAGAGGTGTTGTCTTGCAGCAAGAAGGTCATGGGTTCAAATCCTGGCCTGGGCTCTTTTTACAAGGAGTTTGCATGTTCTCCAAGTGCATGGGTGGGTTCTGTCTATGGCTTAGTCCCACAGTTCAAAAGCGTGTCAGGTTGATTGTCCTTAGGTGTGACTGTGTGCATGAATGGTTGTTTGACCTGTGTGTCTCTGTATTGCTCCACGATGGACTGGTCACCTGTCTAGGGGTCTGTTTGCCCGGAGACTGCAGGAGATGGGCACCAGCCCCCCGTGTTTCCATACAGAAAATGGAAGAATGGTCCCACAAGCCAATTCATAACAAAGCCTAATTGCACCTACCTACGTCCCATCCATGGTATGTTCAATTCAATTCAATTCAAGTTTATTTATATAGTGCCAAATCACGACAAGAGTTGTCTCAAGGCACTTCACATAATAAACATTCCAATTCAGGTCAGTTCATTAAGCCAATCAGAAATAATGTTTCCTATATAAGGAACCCAGCAAATTGCATCAAGTCACTGACTAGTGTCAGTGACTATACAGCAATCCTCATACTAAGCAAGCATAAAGCGACAGTGGAGAGGAAAACTCCCTTTTAACAGGAAGAAACCTCCAGAGAATCCTGGCTCAGTATAAGCAGCCATCCTCCACGACTCACTGGGGATCGAGAAGACAGAGCAGACACACGCACACACACACACACAACACGCACACACACACACACGCACACGCACAATAATGTGTCTATAGTTATATTGTGATTTCTTAGTAAATATTGTATTTGGTGAAAGATGAACTTTATTGTATTTATCCTAGTGAATCTATAATTAAATGGGTAAACTAGTAGTAGCACATCCAACGTCAAGGAAAGCAAAATGTTATTATCAGGAGAGGGAGAATGTTTTAGTGGTTAGCAGCAGTGTGCTAGTTGATGGCCCCCTCCATGAGGCCACCACAGCTCAGCAGCAGAGCCGGATTCACGCAAAGGCAAAGTAGGCACGTGCCTAGGGCCTGATTGGCTGGATGGGGCCCAGACAGAGGAACAAAATTATAAATAAATAAATTAAAAATTAAATGTACAAATGTCCTATGATAGAATTTGTAGCTAGGACTCCTATCTACAATTTGTTTCAATAATTTATCAATTAACTAAAAATAGTGACAATGTTTATCTTAACCATAGACCGTTTCATTGGCTACGTCACACCTCTGGGGTCCACGGACAAGTATACGCGTCTTTTGAACAGGTCTGATTTGGGACGCTGTAGCAGCAAGACTCCGCCTCCCTGAGTTTCGGTTTCAATTCGGCTTTAAAAAGGAGATTATAAACTACACCCCAGTTTTTAAATTTTGTTAATAGGCAATGTAAAAGCGGAGTTATACTAAACTAAAAAATGACCTATTTTTAGACAATCTGATAACTTGTCAAAACAGCGGTTATCTGTGAGCGGGAATGTGCTTGTGAACATAAAAAACCCACAAAAACACGAGATCCTTTTGCTGTTGGTGGAAGTCTCACATATTCAGTTGACAAAAAGCATCATTATGTAGCTGAGAGAGAGAAAGGAAGGCTGCACGAGCAGTGGCGGAGCTTGATATGTGCAACATGTGCGGCCGAACAGGGCAACTACCCCTGACTGCATCCCGGAGATCGGGGCGGGGCTAAATGTGGGCGGGGTCAAACGTTTAGAGGTGGGCGGAGACAACTATTTGACTCCTGCGTCCTGCCCCACTCTCAATGGAACCAGGAAACCGCTATGCTATATGTGTGTGTGCAATGCTGTGACAGGTGTCGGGACAGAGGGAAGTAGCTGCCAAAATGGAGGTAAGCTAGGATTTTTCTTTCTCTGTTTTAACAATATCGAGGACCAATGTTGGGCGAACGTTTTATAAACTTGGAAATTAAAGGTTTTTTTCCCATTATGAGTTTTAGATGATACATATAGCCTATTTTACACATGCGGGGCGACTTACTTTTGAGGAGAAATGTTTACAGGGTTCCCACGGAGTCTTAATGAATTTATGAATTTGAAAGTAATACCTTTAAAAGACTGGCGAAACCCTTCAATTTTGGCATCTGGGTCTTAAAATTTGTGTTGGATGTAAGTTTTCTGTACTGCATTTTTCTTCTGAAGTTCATCAAAATATTCCAAACAAGTGATGACACCAAGAGAAGCACTATTTTTAGACATTTATTTCAATTTTGTGTCTTTACTGTTTGCACTGTTGCTTTTATACAATAGAAATACTGCAAGGAATTAGTGTAATAAAATTAGCAATAATAAAAAAAATGTCTTAAAATTAAACTAAAATATAGGCAACAAAAATTATTAAGGTTCTAATGTCAAACCAGATCGGTTATATTTTTAACCATTTGTTTAAAAATATAACCGATCTTCTACCAAGTGCCCACCCAGTGTTTTGTCAAAATATATTGGTAAAGTTGTATAGATAAATAAATGAAATTAGTTCAATAATTTTATTTTATTTATTTACTTTTTTGCTGATAGTGCCGTGAAATAGGTATTAATTTTCCATATGGCTTTAGAAAGATCTTAAACAGACTTAAATTTAAGTTGAAGAAACCTGTAGGAACACTTTTATAGCTTTGGGGAGATATGTTGTGTAGTCATGATTACTTTTTGGTGGAAAATATATTTTACAGGGGGATATATGTTAGTTTTTTAAGCTTTTTATGTTCGTATCTGAGTTCTACACCTGATGGGCTTTATTATTATGGTTAGAGTGCTAATCTGATGTGTGTAATTATATAAACGTTTTGCTCAGTCAAGTGTCAACAGAATAACATGAATGTTTTCATAGTGAATGAATGTTGTCATTGTATCACCAAGGTCTGAGGAAGACAGAGTGCAGGCACGAAAAAGACGGAGAGAGGAAAGAGTAAAACAGGTGAGAGACAATTTGATTATTTCTTGTAGTTCAACTGTTGCTTGCAGACTGAAGCATAATTCCTTCACTTATTTCAGGGCCTGGAAGTGGTCCCTCCTAAGAAGTCCTGCCATACTGAATTAGTCTGTGCAGCATCAGGTATTGTTCAAACAAGTATTATTGTACACAACCCCCTAGGTTGTCGAAATGGGATGTGGGAAGATTCAAGATTCAACCTTTTGTCATATGCACAGCTAGAAAAACACGCTTTCTGCACAATGAAATTGTTACTTTGCCAAGATTAGAAAATTAAGACCGTTCCAGACAGATCACTTTTTTTTTCAAAGCAAGTTTTTCAGTCATTTCTCTATTTTCATTAAACCAGAATACTAAGCAACTGATCTTTTTTACAACTTGCATCGTTAATATGCTTTTTATGAACCACAATCTTTTTCCTTTCTAGCAGAGGCTGAGAACTTGCTGGAACTGGACTTTTCTTGTGTCATTGTTTCTTCTCCAACCTTTATTTTAATTAGAGGTGTCAAATAATTCCATTACTTGCATTTAATTTTTTACAGCCATGATTAACGTGTTATATATTTTAATTATGTTTATCATTTTTAATCTACTGCTTCTTTATGGGACTTTTAAATAAACCAATTTCTTTTCTTGTTCTTGAAGGGTTGATGTAAACTCATAAGTTGAAGGGTTGACGTTACAGTGACAAGACCGGTGAGAGATTAGCTGCAGCAGTGTTTATTTCAGCGACCTTGTTATCTTTACTCCGTTTTTTTCCCCCTTCTTGCAACTTTTTCCAAAGTTATTGTTACCATTTGGATGTAATGGGTGTGTCGCTGAGTATCAAGGCTGCTGACAGCTTCTCTCCTGTATCAGACGCACCTCCGTGCTGCAGTTTGGAAAGACCACAGCATCAGCTGTTTGGCTAGCTGTTAGCATTGAAAATAAGGCTTATATTATGTACAGTTATTAGATTAAATTAAAAGATTACATTACTTTCAGATCATACATAATTAATGTAAAATATGTTTTTAATCTCTTGACAGCAGTAATTTTAATATTGTCTTTATTTTTGATTAGGAGAATTCTCTGCTTGAGGACACCTTTGAGGCAGCAAGGTGGTGTACCACAAGGTCCTTCAAAGGAAGCCTTTCCCTTCCCCAGGTCATCACCATGGACAGGGAAGCTTGCCGGAGGGCAGTGGAGAGGTTATGCTTCTGTGATGGCCTGGATGAAGAGGAGATGAACGATTGCAGGGAACCGTTCCTGTACATGTTTAGTTTTCAGTCAGACTATGAGGAGTTCTGCAGAGAAATAGAGGACAAAAGGAAGATGAAGGTGTTTTCTGGTTTTGAAATGCCATAGTACAGCGGTGTCACAGTTTTTGCAATTCTTTTTCCTCCTCACATTGTTTTTTTGGAGGTTCTCTTGTTTTTTGTGTGCTTTTTGGTTCATTTGTTTGTACTTTTTTTTTTATTCCTGTGTTGGCTGTTGTTTGCTCTATTAAATTTACCTTTTTTGAAAAATTTAGTCTGCATTCTTGGGTGTCTCACACAATGTCTCACCACCCCGCCTCAAACCCTGGCGTGTTTTAAGAAGTATCAGCACAATTTAAGTCTCTGTTCCTCTTAATGTAGCAGATATAACTGAGTGTACAACAAATTTACCCGTGTCTATACTGTTTTACACTCACTTGGGAAATGACTATTAAAATAAAGGCAGCATTGATAAAATCAACTATTAAAATGGTTTTGACAGGTTCAAAGAATAGTCTTATAAATGCTTGAACCTTTTATAGAGGTACCAAAAGTATAGCTAAAAGACACAAATACCTATGTGCTATAAATACACATACCATACAAAAGTAGAAAAAAGATTAAAAATATCAGAACAGATTGGATCAAAAATGGTGCCTGTAATTATCTGCTCTTTAAAATTATCATGACATCCAGCAAACAAGTCATTTGATTACCAATGTTATGCTTTACATGGGTTTTGTGGGTTTTTAGGGCTTTCTAATCCTTAGAAAGGGGCTACTCGCAGTTTCCTGGTTCCATTGAGAGAGGGGCAGGAGTAAAATAGTTGTCTCCACCCACCTCTAAACGTTTAACCCCGCCCACATTTAGCCCCGCCCCGATCTCCGGGATGCAGCCAGGGGCTACTCGAACAGGGCGGCAGTCTGCAGGGGGCGGCATTTAATTTCCTTTTTTTTTTTCTAAAAAAATTTTTTTAGCATCAACCAATACATAAACAAAACATAGAAATCGCATGTTCTTAATAATAATAGTGATGATAATATTTCTGTAATAAAAGCACAACAAAGTGTAACCCATATCAACTACTCCCTGTCACATGACCCACGTCAGCTGATGTGAGGTCCCTCTTCTGATTGGCTCCTTCCAGTCGCGGCAACCATGAAAGCTGCTCCTGCCTTGGCTGTAAGCTTGTTGCTTGTAGAACGGCATTGGAAAACAAAGCGTTTTTTCCCCCTCAGTTCATTTATACTCTCATTTTACCTCAGCGGTAAGTGTTCTTAACATCTACCAATAACACCCTTTTACTTGTCAGTGACCAGTCGATCGTTTTCGCTATAAAAATGACCTTGTTCGGCGGAGTTCCCACCGCGAGCAGAACTCCGGTTCAAAAACGCTGTTTTTGAAACACTTTTATTTACTTAAGCACTTTAATGGGCTTAACTTGAAACCAAGAGCAATCGAATGATTATTGTTATGTGTTGCCTTGAATTCGGCTATGCTGTCTGTCAGACAGTTGTTTTCCTTTATTGTTGTTTTTATATTTGTTTGTAGCAAACGCTACTGGAATGTATAGATTGAGCTACGTAGCCAAGATGATTAATAATTGACCTGTTGTACATTCGTGATATGTTTACCGGTAAACTGAATAGAACTTGATGTGCTAATGAACGTTTCTCTGGCCTACAGGTCAGGTTTTTTCCCCCATGTTGAACTGATCTTCTTCATATTGAAGTGGCGAGCTGGTAGGACCATTCTTTCTTTTTGGAATCGGGAAATTAGCTATTATTTACCCCATGAAAAACGGAGCGGCAGCGGGCCGCTGGAGGTGCCCTGCTAGTATGATCCCGATTAAACTGTAAACTGCCATAAAATCAAAACTATAATAGCTAGTGCGGCAGTGGCGGCTGGCCAGTAGAGGGCGATAGGGCGCCGCCCTCCCAGTTTTTCCGTGTTTTTAATTTTTATTTTAAAAAATAAATAAATAAAATTAACAATAATCACATATTCTAGGTTAATTGTGTGTTTTGTAACAAAAATAAATCATATATATATATATATATATATATATATATATATATATATATATATATATATATATATATATATATATATACAGGGACGAAATTTTGATTTCAGAAGTGGGGGGGACACAGCAGGCTTGTGCGGATTTGGGGTGGGGGGTTTTATGTAAAGACCCCTTGACACGTCACGTGCCCATCTCAATAATTTTTCCATCCTCTATATATATATATATATATATATATATATATATATATATATATATATATATATATCAAAGTTAAAAAATGTACAACTCTATTATTATTTTTATTATAATTATTGAAGAGCAGTTTTGGCTGTTGACAATGGATAGGCCATTGTATTTATTGTTTTGGGTCTTTTTTTATTGTTTTTGGTGCAACATTTTCTAACAGGGAGTGAGATTCCTTTTTTATTCAATTTTTGTTTGTTATTTTTATTCATTTAGAAGTTCTGGTTCTGGACATTTCAATGTTAAATGAAGGTTTATTTGTTGCATTTTAAAGGGTGTACTTGCATTATTATGATATATTAACATTATATTAGTGGTTATTTTGGTCTAGATAATGTTGACAATGATATCGTTTATCATCAACAATTTGTTGGACAAAATATCGTCCAGCAAAATTTGTTACTTTCCCAGGCCTAGTCAAAAGTATAAAAATTATTTATACATAAACGGTCACTCCTGAGATCTGGCATTTTGTTCATTTGCTGTGTTAGAGGACAAGCTGAACTAATGTTTTACACATGATCATCACCCTAACATTTGAGTGTATAAAAACATATTAAATATTTTTTTTCCCTTAAAAGTGTTTAAACAGTTGTTGCATTTCAACACACAAAAAATAAAAGGAAAAAATAAGATAAATCTAATGAAAAGTGTACATCTTTGACATTAAGCTTAAAAAAATCTGTTGACGATGATGATACTGTTCATTTTTCAGAGCTTTTTAATGTGAACATATACATTGCAATAGATAAGTTTACAATAAAGTTAAATGATAAAAGTTTTGAAGTTACACTTCTACTACTACTACTACTAGTAATAATAATTATGATGATAATAGTAATAATAAAAAAAATTATAATAATACGAATAAATTGTGTCTGAGGAGTCAGTTATGTGGAGGAGATGAGTTTGTAAAAGTTAGTTTTGAGTATGTTTGTGAAGGAGGAGGTGAGTCTGAGCTTAATGCAGGGGTGTCACATGTTCCAACTTACGTTTTGACTTTGAAAGAAGTCTCTTATATCCACTTTTCGTTTTCTTGACATGCTGCCTCCTGGCTGTGCCTAACTACCAAAGACTCACAAATGAACACTTATTCAAATGTTATGTAATGGAAGCTGAGCTGAGCTCTGATATTACACAGCGTCTAGTTGACGATGTGACTCAGTACCGGTGTTCCCTAGCGGCTCCAAACTAGCAAAACAACGTGAGCATGTTCTGACTGTTTACAACTTGAGTGACAGCAGCAACAGCCAATAATACGTTAGCAAGTATCAGCAGAGCCAATAGATTAGCTTTTGGGCGGGTCTAATAGGAAACCGGTTTCCGTTTCGGTCCTAGTGCTCAACCAAATCCATTTAATGGAGCGTAATATTGTTTTTGGACGGAAAAAAGTGCAGGGGACCAAAACTGCCTTTTGAAAAAGTGGGGGGGACATGTCCCACCCGTCCCCCCCCAAAATTACGTCCCAGTATATATATATATCTATATTGGTCTCTGCCGGTCTCTGCCGATCTCTGCCGAGCGGTGGAGGCTGTGTGCTGTTTTTCAATCGCCCAAACAGGACGAGACCAGCTGTCCAATTGATGACAAGAATATCAAAGGGTAGGAATGGGAATCTATCCAATCAGCGTCGACGTTGTTTCAGACCGTTTCAGAAGCATGATGGGCGATGGAGCTACAGCCAAAGGATTCGTTGGTGTTCGGTAGAACTCGGCAGAGTCGTTTTTGGTCGTGACGCAGATGTAACATGGACGCCGCCGGTGACTACAACCAACATGGATACCGGATCTCAGCAGCCTCTGAATTCAGTTCGGTCTCTTCTCCAGTATCCGTTCGAGAGGAGAACTGTGGTGGAAAAACTTAATGTCAAAGAGCTTGGACCAGATCAGCCCGACGTAAAGATAAGCCAGCAGGAGAAGGAGAGAGGTAAACTGTACACACGAGGCTTCTCCCAAAATTGGTACACCAGGAAGGCTTGGCTAGCTGGATGCAATCACGCTAATGCGTTATTTTGCTTTCCGTGTTTGTTATTCAAAACGGCTGGGACAGATAAGGCATGGATGAGTCAGGAGTTACAGACATGAAACATTTTTCTGAGAAGGTGAAGAAACACGAGTCATCCCGGGCACACATGGACAACAACACGGTGAAGCTAGCCATGCTAGGCAGCAGAGCAGGGAACAACAGCAGCTGGGTGCAGAGGTAAGCTGTACATTACATTTCTGTGAACAAGACAATCAGAATCAGAAATCCTTGGTTGTCCCACAAACCGGGACATTTGTTCAATAACATGTTTAATGTGCAATAACTGTAAAAACTAATTTCAACACACATACTTATTATACATATTTAATCACGTAAATGTGTATTTCATGTAAATTTGTACATACATCAATCTGATTCCATTTTACTTGTTACACTTCTGCTGCAGCAAACAAATTTCCCAGCTTTTGGGACAATTAAACATTTCTGATTCTCAATTAGATGTTTTTACCTCAAATGTAAAAACATCTGATTGAGAATCAGAAATGTTTTATTGTCCCAAAAACTGGGAAATATGACATTTGTAAGAGGATACTGATGACATTATTTCCTATGAAAGTGTTTCCTTTGTACTTATCTGTTGTTTTTTATTTATCATATGACAGGTTTTTCACACCATCCTGAGCCATGCAAAAGAAGATTCTTGTCACCACACCCATGACCACAGCCGAATCAGAAAGGTGCTTTTCTACTTTAAAGAGGATTAAGACTTTCCTTGAGGAACACCATGACACAGGATGGGCTGAATGCTCTTGCCATGCTCTCCATGGAAAAAAAAAGCTTGTCACAAACATTCCTGACTTCAATAAAAAGCTAATCGAGAGCTTTGCCACTCAGAAGGACAGAAGGGCAAAATTTCTGTACAAATGAGGTATCACACACACACACACACACACAAATGCATCCACTTGATCTTTGTATAAAGTTGACCTTGGCACAACACTCCAGAAATATTTAACAGTGTAAATTTCTGGCATTTTGTCTAAGTGGTGTTTACTACCATTACTGTAACAGTGACCTGCTCATAATTTTTGGTGTTCACTCAAATGTTGAAATTAAACAAAATGTTTTTGTTACTTGCCTCTTGCATTGCCTATTTACCATTTATGGTCGTGTTATTTTATGTGCAATTTAATGCAGTATTTTTCAACCTTGGTCTGCAAGGCAGCGTGCCAATAGTCAGACACACCTGGATTAATCAGTTTGTCCAATAATGTAAGACAGGAAATAAAAGAGCTGTGCTTAATTCAGGAAATAGTGAAGTTGTGCAGAAAGCTCAGAAAGCACAAGTTTGTTTAAAAATAAAAAAATAGCACAGCCCCACCAAAAATATTTTTCACCAGCCGCCACTGTAGAGCGGTCTTTTTTTAGCTGAAAGTTGAGACTCTCGCCTTTCAGCACATCTGTACTGTACAAGTCGATGATGCCATCATGTTGCGTTAAGTGTGTCTATTTCAGTAGAACTTTGACGAGTGGTGAGAAGGTGGCCAGGAGCTGGATGTTGTATTCAGTTAGCAAACGTTGTTATATATACACTCCTAGCAATTTGAAACAAAGTTGTAGGTGTAATGTTTTTTCGTGTGTGTGTGTGGGTCACAGGGGGATCTCGCACAGGGCGCCATTTAGGCCAGCTCCGCCTCTGTGCACGAGTAAAAAGAGGTGCGCAAAAAGGAGCCGCTTCGCAGGGAAAGTAGTGGCGCGAACGGAGTAACAACAAACAATTAGACAGATATTGACGGTAAACTTTGTATTTTGGAGCGATCCGGACAGATATATTGTCTCTGCAGTTTAGTAGGCTTTTATTAGGGTTATTTAAAGGATGATGAGAAGGATAAATGTCCACCAGGCAGTTCAGATAGTATGGCTGTTTTTTGAACTGGAAGCAGAGGAAGTGGACGGAGACTCGCAGCCGGAGTCTGAGGCAAATAGCGAGGATGTTGATGATGTGGCAGATCCATCCTTCCTCATAGAAGAGTTGGGTCATGATGAGGTAGAGGATGAAGGCAGAGATCCAGCTCCTCGGAGATCCAACAAGAGGAGTGGGCGGCGCCGCGCAGCTGTCAGATCTCGGCGTGAGACGGAGCCACTCTTCTCTCTCCAAAATCCATGTATATTATTGCCAAATTAATAAATAAGTATAAATTCAGATAGTCCAGGTTGTCCTGAAATTAATGATACCCCATAAGGCAATATTTATTGATTTATTAGAAAATACAAAAGAAAAACCAAAATGAGTCAAAAACGGTGATTTACACTCTGGATCCCAGAGAGCTAATAATTTTTTTAAATTAGTTATTTGCTATATTTAGTCATATTTTTATAAATGTACAGTCTAGATTACCAGTCTAAATGATAAAAAACATTCGTCATAAATGTTTGTTGGTTTCACAGTAAAATAAACAACTTTTTTCCTATTCAGATTTTATGTTTTTGAGTGATTTAAGGTCTAATATGCAACCCCTTTATGTCCAAATATAAAAAATAGGTATAGATTCATAAAGTCCAGGTTGTGCTGAAAAGATTGATACCACATAAGGCAGTGGTTATGGTTTTTATTTTGGAAATACAAAGGAAAACTCACGGCAAATTACACCCTGGACCCCAGAAGGTTAAGGCGCCACCCAATTAAGGACGTCAGAGAAGCGGTCAGAGTTAGAGCGGGACACAACAAAGCTAGCAGGTGTTTTTGAGTAGGCTAACTTTCACGATGCTTTCGGGTGTGGCAAAACGGAAAAAAAAATGAAGAGGAACTAAAGAAGAGACAGCGGGGGGGGGGGGGGGGGGGGGGGCTTTACAGAAGTTTCTGTCGGGCTGCTCGGGCAGCCGTCCGACAGCTGTGAACATGCTCGAGTCAGCAGAGCCAGAGGCCGGGCCCAAGTCAGACCCGGAGGAGACACAACCCGAAGACGCAGTGGAAGATGAAATAAAAATGCAGCCTGCCTAGTGTAGTCCATTTATTTAATCCGGCTCTGCTCAGCAGAACATCATTGTAGCTTCTTCTGGGGAGAAAAACACTTAGAGAGAAAATAAAGTTAACAGCTGAAATTTCAGAAAGTAATACAGATAAAGAGCAGATTGTAGAAGAAAGCAGTAGAGTGTGAAAAGTGGTCAGTGTATCCTCCAGCAGTCTAAGCCTATAGCAGCATAACTACAGAGATAACTCTGGATAATCTATCCTATTTAGATGGAGGCATGTTGGAGGCAGGGCAAGGGAGAGCCGTCTTTACCGACTGTACACTCCACCTCCCTCTACTCCCCCACTTGCTCCAGGATCCTCCACTGGTACTATACCATACCACCGTTCTCTTGTCATCCTGGCACCAGTCGTACCATCTCCCTCCTCTCTAGGCCTTCTCTTCATAAAACCTTCAAGGAATACACCCTCGCCTGCCACATCTGTGCACACAATAAACCCAACAACAAGCCTTTCTGGACTCCGGCATCCCCTCCCTACACCCAAGAGGCCCTGGTCCCACATAGCAGTAATATACTTTATTACTGGTTTGCCACCATCCAAAGGTATGACCACCATTCTAACAGCTATTGGTCACTTTTCTAAGGCCTGCCATCTTGTTCCTCTCAAGCGACTCTGCACAACTCTCCAGATTGCCAAACTCCTATTCAAGCATGTCCTCCGACTGCTTGGCATACAGCAGGACATACTATCAGATCTCATTCATTCTCAACATTCATGTTAATTTATTCATTCTTTTTTCTCATTAACAAATGAATCCCATTAATATTTATTAAAATTTTGTTGCACAAATTTGATTTTAAAAGACATTTTATTTATTGTTGGATCTAGTTTGTCATCTAGTGTAGGTCCCTTAAATAAACAAATGTCCAGTCTCTCTAACGTTGACATTTTCTCACACGTTCAGGTTATTTATGTCATGATGTAATTACATCTGCTGAAGATATTTAAATTACTAAGATGAAGGCTGCATGATGACAGGGTTCTGGTTGTTACAGCCAAGAGGTAGACCTTCTTTTATTTAAGTGATTGCAGGAAGACGGGAAAATGCCAAATATAATGATACATAATGGTTTTTCTTGGAAATCTCCCACTGTGAAGATGTGTCTGAGGGTCATCCTGTTCACAAGAAAATAAATCAACGTTTAGATGGACGAGGAGAATGATCTGCTGTTAATAGAAGGTCCAAAAGTAAAGAAGGACGTGAACAAAAGACTCAAAGCAAACCAGAGAAAAAGCACCAAAGTTAAAGAACAAACTCTGAGGAAAGTTATACACAAGAACAACAACAAACTGTTGTCCAGCCGTTTGTGATGCAATTTTCCTAACTTTAAAGCAACTTGTCAAAAGAAATGATTTATAAACTCAGGAGGAAGAAAACAGAAAATAAATGGGAGAAATCAGAGACAGTGACATGTCGGGGGTATAGAAGCACTGCCAGGCTGAGTTACACTGAAGTGGAAAACAAATGTAGCCTCAGTCATCAAATACCGATTCTTTACATCCGACCAAGAGACTGGAGGGAAACGTGAGTGTGGGTTGTACGCCTTTTCAGAGCAAGACGGTTTCTTACTTGTCTGATTGATGAGCATTCTGGGAAACATCATTCTGAAGTCCTAGTGCTCTCCAGGGGATTTATTAGCATCCCATTATGTTCATCTCACAGTAGCAGCCTTCCTTGTACACTTGTGGCAGGCAGCTGAGTGATGGTGGTTTGTTGTTGCTCTGGAACATCCCCAATGTGAGCTTTTGGGCTTGGATCCAAATTGCTGCTCCTCTATGATCTTTTTTGGATCACTGTTCACATCTCTGCTTAGATGTAATAAATATTTTATCCAGTGTGAGGTGACAGCAGTTTCAGGACCTCTACAGAGGGTAGAAAAAGTCTCCTTGCCTTCAGCGCTGCCAGATTTACATCCAAGGTAGATTATAGGTGCAACATGTCACACTGCAGACAGATAAAGAATAGAGATGTTTCTGTGATTTTGCTTTGTGCTTTTATTGTTAGCTCCCTTTTAAGCTCTTTTTAGAAGACAAACCGTACCGGCAAATCAGCGTAATATTGCCGCAAAATGTGTGTCTTATTAACGCGCCATGTCAATGCATGAATTTTGCGGCATTCGTTCCACCTCGCTTGGTAGTAATATTGCAGTAATTAACCACCTTTTTTTTTTTTTTTTTACTGTGTCCTGTCTGGCTGTGAAGCAAGCAGAATTGATGTCTGAATGCTGGTGACAAGCCTTACAGATTTACTCTCAGGTGGAGCATCAAAGCGTCTGCTTTTAATATCACGCCTGATACTTAAAACTTTATTGTTATTGTTTTTGAATGCTTTGTAATTCCGACCAGACACGGAAACAGAGGTGAAAGAGAAAGGAAAAGACAAAAGGTGGGGAGAGGGGGGGAGGGGTTCCACAAAAATAAACAATAATGAACAAGAGTGCTTCTAGACCTGCAGAAAAAGACAAAAAAAAAGATCAAAAAAAGGGACACAGCAACAATACAACAAGATCAAGCTATCACTGCGTCAACTTGATGAAGAAATATATAATCAACATTGCTTAACTGAAGAATCACGATAATAAATCACAGTGCATTTAGTGGCAACGACAGTCTTAAGACATGTGTTGAACGTGCCCAAGCCCATACTTTTGAGAGCACCATGTGAGCACCTGTGTGTGTACACGCGCTGGTTTATGTAAGGTTTCTCTATAGGAGCGTCCAACAGAGAGTGTGAGGGACCACAGATCTGTCCCCCTAAAGATGTGTAGGAGAAGGGGAGTAGCTCCAAGTCCCAGAGATCCAGGCGCTGCCCCAGAACACAGGAACCCCAAGGAGACTGCAACCAGAAAGGCCCCCGCCTCCCCCGAGAGACACAAAGGATCACCCCGGGGGGCCACAACCAGCAGCCGGCAGAGTCCCGGGAGACATCAGCGGCAAGCCCACAGGCCCGCCCGCAGCCTCCCACCCCCTAGCCGGCCGAGCCCTGGACCCAGCGACCCAGGACCCAGGGGCGAGAACCCCCGCCGGGGACCCAGCAGAGCCCAGGGACCCAGACCCCACCAGGCAGCCACTGGGATTGATCAGGCAGATGCCAAAAATCTTAAACCCCCAGACCCGGTTGCCACGAACACTCAGGCAGACCAAGGCACAACCCCTCACACCAGGTGTGGCAGGGGGAGGGGGGACGATGATCTATATCATCAAAAGAAGTTCCAGGAGAGGGGAGGAGTCAAAGGACCCACCTGACATATACAGTCATACACAAACACAGTCACACACTCCCTCCCTCATGCTCAAACATGCACATACAACCCAAGACTTACAAAAATGCCCGCCGGACACCCACTCATGCTCCGTCATACACACCCTATTCACTCTGGTCCCGGTACTGCTGCACATTGGGTACAACCATCACTGGTAACCAGAGTTTGACCCTTTCTGCTGGGGTGCTGATGAGCAGGCTCCCCCGCCCAACGCTGAGAACAGCAACCTATCACCCCAGACCCCAACCAGACTGCCAGATCTCCCTCCTAGCCTCCAGCCCCAGGAAGCCAAGCAACAACATAGGTGGCTAAAACCCCTAGTCTCCCTCCGCCTGCTCCAATATAGTGTTGTGTGATCATGAGGTGTATTCCATGGCTGTGGTGAGCGGGCAGTGCGGGCATCATCCGGCCTATGCCAGCTGATGCCACCGCACCACCCCACTTACACCCTCAGCCCTCGGTGTCTAAGTGTGGTTTAAAATTGGAAGTGGGCACCGGCACCCGGGAGGAGGCTGAGATATCCCCCTGCCAAGTGCCGTTGAATGTGCTCACTCCCAAGGCCCTAAGTGTGTGTTTGCGTGGAATGTCATCAGTGGAAGTGTATAAGGTGCAAATAAAATTGGGGGGCAGGTTGCCACAGGAATGCGGAAATGGGGTCCATACCCGCACTCCCCGACTTGCCCACCCCCCAAGGTCCTATGTGCATGTTTGTGTGATGATGTGAGGGAGCAGGAGGAGATAAATATGCGGGGATGGGGAGGAATGGCTGGTTGGGCTTAGCCCTCCAGGGAGCCAGCTCCCCTACTGGCCCCAATAGGCACCTCCGTTGTCAAACTTCCAACCAGGGCATGGAGACCCCAGCCCATCCTGCCAGGGCCCAAAACAGCAGAATTACAAAGCCTCACGGAGTCCGAGGGCACCAACCCAGCCCCACCCCAGCAGAATATCTATGCACATCCCTGAATTTGCACAACTTCCAGAATATATAAGACATGGGACATCCAGGTAAGGTTGGGTCCTCTCCCTCCTGGACCTCCCCCTCCCCTGTGATGGAACGGCAGAGGAGCCAATGACTACTTGAGGCCCCCGAACCTGGGCCAGGCACTGCTGCATGGTCCTGCCTTCTTCCCGGCAGCATACATGTCAGGAACCGACCCCCAAGGCCCCGCCCAGATCCCCAAACGGGGCCGGCCAGCCCTAAACCCCGAGCCCCCAGGCCCCCACCCAGACCCGCCCAGGGGCAATGCAGCTGCCAGGCAGTGACTCAAGGTCGCCGCCAAGATCCCCAAGGGGCCCCACTCACAACCGCCAGCAGTCCACCCCCCGAGGCAACCCAAGCACCTCCAGAGGGGGGCAACGGCCCCCCAGTCCCAGACACCCCCAGTGAACCCACCTCCAGGGAACTTCCGGATACTCCAAACTCAGACCCCCCACCCCCCCCACCCCCCCACCCACACCATCCCGCAGGACAACATCAACACCCCCCCCCTCCCCTCGCTATGTGATGGAACCGATCAAAGGAGCCCAGAGAGATTGATCTGAAGTGGAAGCAGAGGCTATATAAAGTGTAATATGATCTAACAAAAGATTTCTATACTGGTTAATGCAGAGAGTTTCTCTATTTTTCCAATTCAAGAGGATAGTTTTCTTAGCGATGCAAATGGCAGTCAGAACCACGTGAACCACAGATGTTTCAATCGGGACATCGTCCAGGTTTCCCAGTAAACAAAGAGAGGGGGTGGTTGGGATATGACATTTCAGAGACTTTGACAGGTCTTCACACACTCTACCCCAAAATTCCTTGACAGGTGGACAGGACCACAGTGCATGAATGTAATTGTCAGGAACGTTGTTTGTGCAGCCTATACATGTGTCAGATGACACAAACCCCATCTTGAACATCCGATGACCTGTATAGTGTACTCTGTGTAGAATTTTGTACTGAATTAATTGTAAATTGGAGTGTCTGTCATTTTAAAAGTTTTTAAACAAGTTTGGGACCAGAAGTACTGGTCAAAGCTAACTGATAGATCCACCTCCCATTTTTCAATAGGGATTACTATTCTATCGTCTATTTTGGACAGTGTCTTATATACTTAAGACAGTAGTTTGGGGGGTTTGAGATTATAGAAGTCTAATACCCTTGGTGGTGTTTGTAATTCTATTTTATTGAGCTTAAATTTTTGTTTGACTACAGATTTAATTTGGTGGTATTCTAAAAAGCTATTCTTATCTATTCCAAATTGGGAGACTATTCTATTAAATGGGATGAAGTCCAATCCTTCATATATGTGTTCCAGGTATAAGATTCCTTTATTTTCCAGTCCGTAAGGTTCATCATTTTATCATTTTGCAAAATATCAGGATTATTCCAGATAGGTGTGCGTCTGCATGGTACTAGTGAAGACTGTCATTTTAAGATACTCCCACCATGCTGTCAGAGAGTTGCTGATACTAATACTTTTGAAGCCTTCATGTTTTCTTATGCTTGAGCTAATAAATGGTAAGTCTGAAAGCTCTATCGTATTGCAAAGTGTCTGTTCTATATCTAACCAGGACTCATCTAGTGGGTTATCTTGCAACCATCTTGGCATATATTGCAGCCTGTTAGCTAAGAAATAATAATAAAAGTTGGGTAGATCCAGTCCTCCTCTGTCTTTGGTCTTCTGAAGCGTTTTTAAGCTAATTCGTGGAGGTTTATCCTGCCAAAGGAATTTAGTAATCGAGGAGTCCAGAGATTTAAACCAGTCAGCTGGTGGTTTGTTTGGGATCATTGAAAATAAGTAATTTATTCTGGGTAAGACCATCATTTTAATTGTAGCAACTCTCCCCATGAGTGATATCGGTAAGGATTTCCATCTTGCAAGATCATCTTCCACTTTCTTTAAAAGTGGGATGTAGTTTAATTTGGTTGGATCTGCTAACTTGGGAGAGACATTAATTCCCAGGTATGTGATATTCCCTGACTCCAATTGTGCATTAAGTAAATTGACAAATGAGAAATTAATTGGTAGAACTGTGGATTTTAACCAGTTTATAGAGTAATCTGAAACTTTTGAAAAAGAGTTTATCAGTTCTATTAAATGAGAGAGAGACGATTGAGAATTCCGGAGAAAGAGTAAAACATCATCTGCATAAAGACTTATCTTATGTTCTATTTTCTTACACTTTATCCCTTTAATACCTGTTGTTTACCTAATTGCTGCCGCTAGTGGTTCGATAAAGATAGCAAACAGTGAGGGGGAGAGTGGGCATCCCTGCCTGGTCCCCCTCTGAAGACAGAAGCTAGCTGATATTTGGTTGTTCGTCCTGACACGTGCTGTTGGTGAACTGTATAATGTTTGTAGCCAGTTTATGAAGAAGTTCCCAACGCCAAATTTATGTAAAGTTGCAAATAAGAACTTCCAGTTAACTCTATCAAAAGCCTTTTCTGCATCTAGAGATAATATACTAGTTTCTATGTTTCTACTGTAAGAGAAATCTATCAAATTAAGTAATCTACGTGAGTTTGTGGATGACTGTCTACCCTTAATGAAACCAGTTTGGTCAAGGTGTATTATGAAGGGGGTTACCTTCTCTAATCTTTTTGCCAGGGCCTTCCAAATTATTTTGAGATCAACATTAATAAGGGAATTTGGGCGATAGCTGGTAGGAAATGCAGGGTCTTTGCCCGGTTTTAACAAGAGACTAATATTGGCTGAGTTCATTTTTGGCTGTAATCTGCCGCTCTCTTCGATTTCCCTCACCATTCTGAAAATTGTTGGAGCCAGAATGATCCAGAATTCTTTGTAGAACTCTACTGGGAACCCGTCTGGACCTGGAGCTTTCCTATTCGTCATGGATTTAAGGGCTTCCTGGAGCTCTGCTGATGTTAGTGGCGAGTCCAGGACCGTAACTTGGCTGTCTGATAATTTAGGAAGTGTTATCCTGTCAAGGAACTCATTGATCTCATTATCTGATGGGTTTATCTGTGGTGAGTACAAAGTTTGGTAAAAGTCTCTGAAGGTGTTGTTTCTTCTTTCAGGGTCATAAACTATATTCCCGGTTGAGTCTTTAACAGCAGATTTCTCTTTATTTATTTTTAACTGGCTAGCCAAAATTTTACCTGATTTATTACTTATGTTCAAAGTTTTCTATTCGTAGTCTTTGTGCTAAAAATTGTGTCTTTTTGTCAATAATTCCATGAAGTTCTAATTTAGCTTTACGTAATTTGCTCATTAACTCTTCTTCTGTGGATGCCTCTAAAGACTTAATGATTTCTTCTAACTCCTGAATACGTTTGTTTTCCGTTTTTTTCTTATGTGATGAGAAAGAGATTATTTTACCTCTCATCACTGCCTTTCCTGTCTCCCAGAGAATAGATGCTGATGTTCCAGGCAGGTCATTATGTTCTAAATATAAAGCCCACTCCTTTTTTTAAAAATCAATAAAACCTTCGTCTTTAAGCGGTGATGTATTAAACCTACAGTTTTTGTTTGGTGGGATTGTCTTCTCATTTACCAGAGTTAAAGAAACCGGAGCATGGTCGCTGACAACTATGGGGTGTATCTCAGTGTCTGAAATTTCAGCCAACAATGAGCTGCTGACTAGAAAACAATCCAAACGTGAATGAGAGTGATGGACGTGTGAGAAAAAAGTATACTCTCTACGGTTAGGATGAAGAGATCACCATGCATCACAAAGCCCATAATCACTCATGTACTGTTAAACTATATTAGTGGATTGCCAATTGCACTGAGTCCCAACTGTACTGAGCCTGTCTGTTAAGGAACTCATCCAAAACTTAAAATCACCTCCAAGTATAAGTGGACAGTCCAAGTGTTCGGAGAGTAGGGCTGCAACAACGAATCGATAAATTCGATGAAAATCGATTACTAAAAGCGTTGGCAACGAATTGCGTCATCGATTCGTTGTGTTGCGCAACTCTTCCAAAAGCCCCCTCCCCTCCTGCCCGCCGTTGCGCGCAGACCGGTGGAGAGCCGGTAGGTGTTTGTAAGAGGAACATGGCAGAAGCAGCGAGACCCCAAAAAAGTAAAAACTTCTAAAGTTTGGGAGCATTTTCAGTTAAATCAGGCGAAGACATGCAAAGTTTGTAGGTCAGATTTAGCATGGCACGGGGATACTACGGTGATGATGCAGCGTCTTAAACGCAAGCATGTCAGAATCATCAGCGAGGAAGGAGAGAGCTCGGTGTCCGGGTAAGTTAAAAACTTTCCAAAAGTGATTCACCCAAGCCCCGGATTATTACACAGGCTAGACATGCCCTAAGCTCGTTAAAAAAAAGTCTACAAAATTGTAAGCGCGACGCTATTAGATAGGCGGGGGTGGGGTGGGGGGGGGACTCGCGCCGCTGCGAACCGGTTCCGCCGTCACATTCCCGCAGAAACTGGTTGATCACACCGGGGCCAGACTACCATGTGGCTTTACAAACACAATGTCCTCAGAAGCGAAAACGCTTTTAAAAGGGAAGGAGGAGTCCTAACTGTTGCTGCAGGCGTGTTGTGTGAGTGCAGTTATATACTGGTTAATATATTTTTGGGTTCAGTTGCTTTCATGTGGCCTAATGTGAGTCTATTTGGGATCATTGGAATGATCAGCAGCATTTCTTGATGTGACTTTATGGCAGTTGCCCAGGGCATCATCGCAAGGAGGATGGCATTCATTTACTTTTGTTTTATTTGGTATTTTTCAGTCATTTTTGGAAATAGTGATTAATTTTGATTAATTCACAGCCTATGTTTAATTACATTTAAAAATTAGTTGTTTGACATCTCCAATTATAATAAATGTCTACAGATGAGATCAAACAAAACAGATGAGAATTGCCCTTAAAGAGCAAGTCACCCCCAAATAAACTTTTTTTGCTGATAAACTAAATAAACGAGTGTCTAATCATGCTGCAGACACGTGTCGTCAATAATTTGGCACTTCAGTGCATCTTAGTTAAAATTTAAATATTCTGCCTAAAACTGGCAGTGTTGTGCTGTTGTCAGGTAACAACTCTGCACTGTATTTTAATTTAAATCTGCCACAGCTATTGGCTAAGAAGTATGCTATGATGTAAACTGGTACATTATGATGCCGCAATGCTGTCGTGAGCCTGAGTGTGTGTGTATTTGTTAGCGGCTCCGCCCTCTCGGTCTGCCAGGCAACAGCATGTGTTGCATTTTTCAAACATGAAGCGGGAGTGGAGTTAGACTCTGGTAGGGGTTGACTTGCTCTTTAAGCTGTTTAACTTGGACCAAGCATTTTAGGTCACAGATAGGTGTAGCTTAGGGTCTCTGTCTATACACCTTATAAGACAATTTAGGTGATGGCATGTTGTTTTTCTGCTATGGAACTGTTTTCTAATAATGTTGTGTTTAATAAAGTGAAGGAAGGAGAAAAATAACGTTTCCCTAGCAGTTTTAAAAAATGTTCCTATGTAATCCGATTAATCGATTAATCGTGTCGAGACCCCATACGATTAATCGATTATCCAAATAATCGTTTGTTGCAGCCCTATCGGAGAGTACAGAGAAAAAATTATGAAAGAATGGAGGGTCATCAATATTTGGACAGTATATGCTGACAATACATAAGCTTTGGTTCTGTACAGATATTTTTAACATTATAAATCTACCCTCTGGATCAGAGACTGTGTCCAATACTGTGAAACTGATGTTTTTGTGTATTAAAATAGCTACACCTCTTTGCCTAGAGTTATAGCAGGCAGAGAACATGCTGGGAAACTCAGGTGTTTTAAGTTAATCTGCGGATGAAGCAGATCTATGAGTCTCTTGTAACAATATTACGTCTGCTTGCACTCTCTTTAGCTGATCAAAAATCTTTATTCTTTTCTCTATGGAGCCAGCTCCATGTATGTTCCATGAGACAAATCTTAGTGCACCCATAGATGTGTGTGTGAGTAGCTAAAATATGACTCCTTCATGTGAATAAGATGGAATAAGTAACTAAATGTATAAAATAGTATGTTAATAAATAACAGAAAAGTAAATAATAATAATAATACTAATAATAATAAAGATCCAACAGTGTTTGTGGTGGTATTATTTGACACATAAATTATGATATTGAGCTGTGAATTTAATATCTCTGTGTGTGTGTGTGTGTGTGTGTGTGTGTGTGTGTGTGTGTGTGTGTGTGTGTGTGTGTGTGTGTGTGTGTGTGTGTGTGTGACACGCAGTGTTGGAAAGTAGTGTGGTTGTGCCGTACAGGTGTAAAGGTGCAGAAGCAGGTAAAGAGGAAAGGAAAATACAGAAACAGGTTAAAAAAGAAAAAAGAACTAAAAAGAAAAGTTGATAGGGGTGTGAAGTGGTGATGAACAGGTGATCTTATCATCTAGAATACGGATTTAGCAGCTGTTTAATCCTGACGTGATCAAACCCAGTGAATCCTGATGAGAATAGTAAATGTCTGACCTGATGTTGGGCTAATACAGCCAGTCAGTCACTCCTCGCTCCTTGTAAAGTTTATTGTCCACGTAAAGCTTATCCACCGAGATGACAGCTCTCTTCCCATCTTGGATAACCTTTTTGCACAGCAGAAAGAGGACCCGGCGCCGATCCAGGATTTCCTTAGGGAACTGATCATTAACGCTGAAGTCTTTCCCTTTGAGCTCTCTTCCGTGACTTTTAACAAGATCCTTCTGCTTAAAATGTTCAAATTTAGCCACGATGGGACGAGGTCTTCTGCTGTCCCCTCTTTTAGCTCCAAGGCGATGTACCCGGTGAAAGGTGATGTTTTTTACCGTTTCTTCGGGTATCTTCATTTGGGTCTGGAGAAAGTTCTTGATTGTTTGCTCGCAGTTCTCCGCCCCTCCCGCCTGCTCCGGCAGGCCTGCGAACACCAAATTATCCCTCATGCTGCGGGCCTGAAGGTCCAAAACCGTCTCCTTCAGAGTTTTGTTGTCCAGGGTGATCCACGTCATTCCCTCTTCCAGGGAAGAAACGGACTCCCGCAGAGAAGCGTTCTCAGCAGCGAGCCGCTCAACCTGCTCCTGACTGAACTCCAGAGATGTTCGGAGGTTCTGAAACTCCTGTTGAAGAACCTCGAGCAGATGAAGATGCCCCTTAAATTCCAGAAGCCATTTTTCAATAGAATCTAATAATTCTAATACGTCCTTCCGGGGAGATGAGGCCTCAGGCGAATCCTGAGGACGGCTCCTTTTGATCCCAGGTGTTTCAGCCTCAGCTGCTGATTTCTTCGGACCCATAACGAATAACTCAAAAACTTCGTCAATATAATTTAACAAACTTTCTAAATTTCCTTCACTTACCTCCAGATTGAGCGAGTTATACTTACCAGATTATCTTTTTCGTTGTCAGTAGTTAAATTAGGCAAAAATGCATCTGAATTGTTTGTGGATGTTTGCTAACGAGCTGCCATCAGCTTCAAACGCTGCTGTGTCCGGTGATCGGCCGTCAGCGAATGCGCATCTCCCTCACCTCAGAGCTCAGAGTAATTAGCCACCAAATAAAAGGCTATTGCACCTTGGCGCAACAGAGGGAGGGGTTGGGACAACGTGAGGAGTTGATGTCGAGCTCCAGCCAGCAACTATGTTGAAAAAGAAAGAAAACACGGGTCGTAAGTTTTCCTTTTGTAATCAGAATCAGCTGAGATGGGCCCTAGGCCAATTTCAAGCATATTCCTCGAAAAATGGTAAAAATTGTTTAGATAGCCTTGTAGTGCTGGGTTTGCTGGTTAATTTGATGGGAATTATTACTATTTCTTCTGTTGTGTGAGGGTTGTTTTGGGCCTGTTAAAGACCTAACGTCACAGGGCCCCCCACCTGGGGGACCCTAGGGCTTAAGCGATGCAGCGCTCCTGGAGCTTCTCTCCTATAGAGCTGGAGCTAAGATCACACGGGGCTGTGGGGAAAAGACACCTTTAGGAGCCACTTGTTAAAATAACTTAATGAGCGTGGCTTCGATCGCAATAAAAAGCAAGTTATGTCCTAGATAAACAGAAGCCGGCGGCAGCACAGGGCCCCATGCACCCTTTATGCAGCCATCGCGTAATCTTTTGTAAAAAAAAGACACCATTTCGCCATATTACCCCTGTGGTCTTAGCACTTATAAACGACCTAAAGCTCCCAGATGCCGCCAAGGAGATGTAGCAAATGGACGGCATTGTTTTGCAAAAACAGCTTTAGAGTGCTTTGATTATCCATAGAGTTTAATTATCATGCAATCTTGATTATTAGTATGCTCATGTACATCAGCTAACCCACAATTACATCAGCAGCATGGAAAAGATGGACTACTTTCAGTTGCAGAATAACAGACACTTTTTGGAAGGTATGCAGTGTAATTAGCTTCCTCAATTTCCCTGAAAACAACGTAAACTCCACATCCTTCTGAAGGGTGATCAGATGATTTGTTGAAAGTTACAACACCCCTTATTGTGATAGAAACAAACATGAAACACACTTTCTCTGCACTTGTGAAGAAAGCTTCAGTGTACAAAAGAAACTCCAGTAGCACCAGAACCTTCTTTGTAAGATGATCCAGCTGTAGGATCAGGGATCCACCTGTGCAGGTGTAAGGGTGTTTGGAACACAGTGAGATTTTTGGAATGTAGCGTCATGAATGTCCTGTTTATGACCTAAAGGTCATGATCTGCTGCGTCTGCTCGAGCAGAGACATAAAGTCTCTGACAGCCTAATCTACATGAGATAGTGGCCAAGGTCTTTCACGCACTTTGCTCACCTGAACTGCTTCACCTTTGGCACCAAGATGAAGACGAAGAACTCTTTTGATAAACACATAATCAACATCTTTGTTATTACCAATAATAATGTGAGCCCAATGTTCTATCAACCTGTGAAATGACAATGTTATTACTTGATATTATAATCCTGTGATCAGTAGTATTTTACAAGTAATTATGATCTTGGACATTTGCTCTAGACACTAGACACGTAATATTAAAAGTCACATGACACATTTCCTTTTGTCTGACCCAATCAGAACCTTCATTTCTGGGGCTAGGCGTGGTTCTGTGGAGTTTGTATAAACCCTCTTTTGCATGTCAAATTCTGATTCGCCAGTAAACCAAAACATGACAATTATAAAAGCTATTCCATGCCACCCTTTCTTTAGTTCAAGCGTTCTAGAGAAGTCTCTGACAGGCCATCCAGGGTTCTTCTTCAGCCAAAAGAACCTCAGAAGAGCTGGATAAAATCTGTTGCACGTTACACCTGACCGCAACTGTTCCTTCAGAATAAAAGCTGAACCTCACGACCCCTTCAGGGTCTCGGAGTGATAAGCTGTCGTGACCTGGAAGCATTCCAAGACTAGTTTGGTCGGCACCGCTGCTTTTCTACCGGCTTCGGTACCAAGGACGGTCCACGAGGACCTCGGCATTCTGGATCTAAACGGAGGCTTCCCCTGGGGTACGTAGACCAACAGATGGTGTTTCATGTATGTTATAAATCTCCTACTAAAGTTTAGAGTGAAACATTCACTCCCACTCAGAACTAACCGCTTCTTCGGATCTGCTAGTTCTGAATAACATCCCACACACACCACCATCATGTCACATCTCTCTCCACCTTAGTCCATCAGTACACAGGGGGGTACTTAACTCCTCTGCTACCGTGGTGCTGTGATGAGCTGGACAGGTTGGACTGTCATCATGTGTGCTTTTCTGTACTGTTGAAGTTAACCAGGCAGATGCAGAAATAAAAGTACATTTATTCCTAGATATAGAGAAGGTGCTTTCCTTCCCTTACGCTGCACAATTTTCAAAGTAATCTTTCTGGGACCTTTCTTCTGCTTGCACCAGAACTGTGCTCCTGATAGCTTCATCTACAAAATATAGATTCATGGTGTGTGTGTGGGAGTGTGAGGAAAACTACATTTCAATCATGCATTAAACATTAAAAGTGAACCTTAATTATTTCCTCATTCTTGCAACCTAGTTTTAAACACTGAAACCTAAGTGAGTGGTTTAGGCTGTGCTGCCATCAGTAGACAGCCTGTATCTTCTGGCTGTCCTAATAACCAGACACTCACCAGTAAAAACACTTTTTATGGTGTGAATTTAAGATTTAATGAGCTGGCATATTTATTCATGTCTTTTTTGGCCCTTCATAGCTAAATAAACATCTTTAATTTAAGAAGCAAAACTACATCAGAAGTCCATTGCAGTATTTTTGCAAATAGTGTTTGTATGACAACCGTCTAATAAAACTCAAGAAATGTAAAGTTAAAGTCTGGTTAATTCATCACACACTGCTGAAATTCATGTCTGCATCCGACCCATCCCTGTGGGGAGCAGTGAGCTGCAGCTGTGGCTGCACTCGGGAACCAATTGGTGGTTTAACTCCCAATCCAACTCCTTAAAGCTGAGTGTCAAGCAATGAGGCATTTGGTCCCATTGTTAAGGTCTTCGGTATGACCTGACCGGGATTTGAACTCTGATGTCCCTGTCCCAGTGTGGACATGTAACCGGATTACAGGATACAATAAGATAATTAAAAGAAAAAATAAACAAATGGGCCAATAATTAGGTTCGGGGAGAATTGGAGGTTGTTTAAGAATGACTGGAGTCACGGGTATAGCATGAAACGGTTTATATACTAAATTTTAATAATAATGGGAAATATAACACATAAAGATAACACACAAAAACAGATGAAAACAATCGACAATAGTAAAATGCTCGGTATGAGATTTGATCATATGAGTCACAAGTCAGCCGGCGTCAAGTCAAATCCCCACGCTTGGGGTGAAAGTCAGAGTCCGGTGGTGCGATTTTTTCCTACCGCACCGTTGAGATTGTTCACAGAAGAGAGCAGTCTGCTCTTCAGTTACTTGAGATGTCCTGGTTCGTTCAGTGGTTAAGGCTCGCCATCTCCCTCGTCAGGAAGAAATCCAGTTCTCGTTCCAAGTGAGTGATCATAGGAGTCGGGATCAAACCCAAGGAAAAAAAAAAACCCAGCCTGTAAACAACAGGACTGTTAGCGAGTTGGCATCGACCCTTCTCGTCACATCACAGCATAAAGTCTTACAGACTTAAACAAATGCTTCACTCTATTGGCATAGCCAATCATGTTTGGGTTCACAGTTCAACTAACATAACATCAATTTGATTGTCTATTAAAATAATTCTCAGTAGCTCTGGAAATATAATTACATATGACAACAATTGTTCAGCTCAATAGGCTCAGTTAGATTCTATTACTCTACACTATTCAACAAGAAATACATTCATGACAACAAGGATACATTTAGTTGTGTTTCTATACAGCATTGTGACACCTTGTATATCTGTAACACAATAAATAAATAAATAAATAAATAAATAAATAAAATGTTCTATAACAAAATTCAACAAAATATAAATTCTGGTCCTTTGGTCCACCTTTGTAAAATAATTCCTCCCTAATCAGTTAGCTTTTATTTATTTTTATTTATCTATTTTTTTTATTATTAAATGTTTGGTTAAGGGACGCATTGCTAATTCTATGGCGTTAGCTATAACGCCCCTGAGGACCTTGTACATCTAGGCCGTACCACCATTAACTGGCGGTTTGAGCCGTTAACTCCTGGGAATCCCATATGCCCTACCGCCGTTAACTGGCGGTTTGAGCCGTTAACTCCTATATGCCCTACCACCGTTAACTGGTAGTTTGAGATGTTAACTCCTGGGATCTAACGTCTAGCAGCCCACTGCTGTCACCTCGGTTGCTGTAATTAGCTTTTTGAATTTAATAATTTACTGAATTTAATCTCATTCACTCACCAACGCGCTCCAACGGTTCCCTCCTACAGAGGATTGGTTCACTCTGTCGTCTCCACACAAATCTATAAGAATGGAATTAATTTGATAAGCTATTTAAGTTTCCTTTTTTTTTTTTTAAGTTGCATCGTTAGCTTTTTCTCTTCTTTTTTCTTTACTCACCGCGTTGGTTCCAAGTTCCTAGCTCTTATTAGAAGGAGTCAAGTCCGCCTCTCCCTCTATCTATGCGGCACCCAAATCAGGGTTCTTCACGGCCTCGACCGTTGTTTTTTTTTCTCTCTCTCTCTCTCTCTAACCGCTCAGTCTTTGCTTTCTGTATCTGCGTGCTGCACAGCCGTTTGTCTCTCCTCTCGCTCAGCTGCGTCGCACGGTTTTATTTCGCGGAGGCGGGACTTATTTCTCTCAGCCAATGAAATTTCAGATTCCCACCTGGACCAATAGTATACAGCTTTCCTCTTCTGTTTCTGTTAGTGATGTTCAAGATTCTTGTTTTAACCGATGTTTAATATTAAACTCGTTATTTTAGTTATTCACCCTTCCAATAATTCATTATGAAATTATCTATTAGTTAATTAGATATCTATTAATTAGTATTGTTAATTTCCTTAATTTATATTTTATATTTTATCTAAATTGAGGATGGATCATATTAGTAAGCCAATTAGTTAATACCTCATTAAGGTTCTAGCTTCTGGGTTACAGACACTACCACTAGGCCACTGAAAAGGGGCTGGGTGTGTCCCAATCCAAGCTCCTCTCTTTGGGGCCCCAGGGTTTGTCTTCACCAATTCTCAAAATGATCCATTTAAAGGGACTTAAACCACTAAATCTGGACACCTTCAAAAAACAACTAAAGACCCTTTGATTTAAAGTAGCTTTTACATAAATCTTTTGTTTTCTTATTTATAACACCTTTGTGATCTTTCATTTGTTTATCATATTTCATAATTTTAGGACTTTATTTTTTCTGATGTTGATCTATTTCTGTTTAGAGATCTTTATGATTTTATGTTTTATTTTGATCTTTGTGAAGCACTTTTTGATTCTACGTCTGTGATAAGTGCTATATAAATCAAGTTTACATACTTACTAAATTAATCATAAACCCAACCATCCTTCTGTCCCTCAGGCTGTGTGTGTGTGTGTGTGTGTGTGTGTGTGTGTGTGTGTGTGTGTGTGTGTGTGTGTGTGTGTGTGTGTGTGTGTGTGTGTGTGTGTGTGTGTGTGTGTGTGTGTGTGTGTGTGTGTGTGTGTGTGTGTGTGTGTGTGTGTGTGTGTGTGTGTGTGTGTGTGTGTGTGTGTGTGTGTGTGTGTGTGTGTGTGTGTGTGTGTGTGTGTGTGCTACACCGTTGCTTCCTCTGGCTCATTTGAAGAGGTACTAATCTCACAGAGCAGCTGTGAGATGTCTTCTCATTTAGCATAGGTCTCCACCAAGCCCCCACAATGCGTATCTCTGGCTCAGAAGCTCTGGTGTTGTGCACAGTTAACTCCGGTTGTAGCTAGGTTGCTACCTCCGTTAGCTTAGCTCCCACCTCCGCGTTAGCTTTGGGTTAGCTTCAGGTTAGCTTGTAGCTAGTTCGACCGGGTGTCGTCAGTTGATCCCAGCCTTACAGCCACACCCTCAGCTCCACCTCTCCTCCCTTTTGTGGAATTGTCTGGGCTCAGTGTTGCCAACTGTTTTTGACTGAAAGTAGCTGAAGTCCCCCCAAAAGTCGCTAGATGTCGCCAGAATCAGCTAATTTGCATATGTGATGACGTTGCCACGTTTGCGTCATGACATCACTGGTCTTGTAGAGTAAATCAAATAAAACCCACGCGATTTTATTAAAAATTTATTTAATTAATTTTATATTTTATTAAAATAAAAAACCCATAGAATACAAAACAGCAGCCTTTAAAACATCAAGGAAAGATGGCACAAAAAATGGAAGGAATATTTCTATTTTGTCTGAAGAGAATGCAACTCTTAAACACAAAAATATTAAATTGATAGGAAAGTATGTATGACTGAATTAAAATCAATTTTCTCATGTAGTTTTCAAGTGCCTTGAGATGCCTTCTTCTGTTGTGATTCAGTGTTAACAGATTATATATATATATATATATATATATATATATATATATATATATATATATATGTTTGGTTTTGTTGTTTTTAGTACTTTTGTGTAAAAAGAAGCAGGTCGTATTTAGTATTCAGATACGTTACAGGCAAACTGCCAATGAACTGAGATGTTTGTCTTACAGTATTATTCTGTTTTTTATAAAAGTTTTAAATGTGCTACGTTATTGAACTCATCATAGAGTTCCAATGTTCCTTGAATGCACCACAAGTGGTGCGAGAAGCCATGTGTGAGTGCAACGCTGGTGCCAGTGCCAACCGAGCTCAGCTGCCGAAATGCGGCAGGATGGCGGAAGGAGCGGTCGCCCTTTATGTAGCTCCAGTGGCTATCTCAAATAATGGACTTGTGAAAGAAAACCCACAAAAGGTTTGATTGGCCAACGGGGGCAGCGTGATCATGCTGCACGCACATGCACAGATCATTTTCTTTCTGATCCTCTGGAAGAAAGGACGGTCCTGTCACTTCAGATGCATCGCTAATATGCAGGTAAAGTCGGCTACAAAGTTGTAGTCGAAGTAGCTGAGGGGGGTCAGAAATGTCACCAGAATTGTCACTAGGCGCTTTTTTGTAAAAAAGTCGTTAAGGGGGTCTGAAAAGTCGTTTGAAATGGTGATAAAGTCGCCAAGTCGGCAACACTGTCTGGGCTTGACAGAACCAGTGACGCTGTCAAAATGGCGGTGGTGGCCACCTCCCATTTTTCCTCAAAAACGTGTTTTTGGAGGCTATGGAAACCCATTGTCCAATATTAATAAGTCAATGGTCTCCACCCAGTGGGACAAAACTAAAGCAGATGGTGTACTTCTTTTAGGCCACTTCAACTAGCTCTTTTTGATATTGAGGAACAGCGACTGTTCGCTGAGCTCTTCAACCTGATTAGGGCTAGCCACTCTGGAGCCCATACCAGCCACTGGTATTTGCATCAAATTCGGTGGATAATTTCCCAGAAAGGGTGACCATGGGTGAGTGATTGGACATAGATTCATTGAGAAAGTCACATTTTCAGCTTTTGACTCATCTTGCCTATACTCTTGTGCTACCCTACTCTCATTTATGAAGAAGACCCAAAGATATATAAGCTCTATTACTTGGAAATGTAGCCTACTCCCAACCAAGATGGGCCAGCCCACCCATGTCTGACTGACAACCATGACCTCAAACTTCGTCCCAGCTGATTCACACTCAGCTGAAGCAGTGCCTCCTGAAGGTCCTGGTCTGATGAGGCCAACAGGACCTGAGAGAAAATGGGACAGTAACACAAAAGGCATGACACTTAAATTCTGAAAAATGAAAATCAAACTAAAGAGATGAACAGCTTTTATTTTACTCTTTACTATCGATGGAACAGATTTCCTCCATTCCTTTATCTGTGTGTTAAGTCAGATGTCACATGATGTCACCGTGCCGCCTTCTCTCTGTCATCATGCTGTTCACACACTCCCAAAAAGCATCACTTTCTCTGTAACACTTCTAAAATTATTCTAGCAGAAGCTGAACTGGGGCAGCCTCAGTGGTTCTGGGAGGGATGAAGCACGGTGATTTTCATATCTTTCATTTATCGGCTCTTGGGATTATAAATAAAGACTGGGAACGTGGGATGAGTTTAGCATCATTGAGAAGCCACAAAGATTCTGGGTGTCTCAATGCCATCCTGTCACTGAGCTCTCACTGATGCTTCTATTGCACTTGTTGCCATGGAGACCAACATCTTCTGCCCCCCCTCCCCCCATGTTCCTGTGCATTTCTAAATCTCTGTTTCCTATAAACGTATCTACCCCAACAAAAACTACCAGCCACGAGTCTGTTGCTGCCTTGCCACAGATTTCCCTTGTGTCTGCAGAGCCAAGAGGAAGTGATGGGCTTTGAGAATACTTAATGACTTCGGTATTACCCTCTTAGACAGTTTCATTTCAGATGTGAAGTCTCCCTGCAGGCAGGTGGTGCGTACTTTACAGTGATGCACTCATTGTCATGTGTCTAGAGTGACAAATAGTACGCATCCCACCTTGGGGCGTTGTTGACTTCTCACAGGAGGGCTGTTTGTTATGAAAAATGTGGTTCGGATGAGCTTGACACTTCCCAGTTCAAACCGTGCTTCTGCACTGATGGAAATGTATTATTGGTGAGTCATGGGCAATATTACAACCCCTCAGCCTATTGCCCCTCAGCAAGTGAAATGCAGTAACAGGAGAACTGATTATATGTGGACCACTGAGCAGCATTCAGAAAAGTGTTTACTGTAGTCTCCCTCTCGTCTAAATGCCAAGAATCAGCTCTCAGCAGACGCTCTTCTGCCGAATGAATGATTAATGAGTCAGAGTGCCTCCGTAACGAGCCACACAAACAAATATCCAACCAGTTAGGTCAGCGGTGTGCCACTGACTTCCACCTGCAGGATGATGTTTTAAATTTAGCACACCAAGCAGCACAATCCTCCCATCACAAAGGTTTTAAAACGTGTCGTGTTGACAGGTTCCTCTTTTTATCATCTTTATTTTATTTGGACCTCTTTACTATCTGTAAGGCCTTTTTATGCACATTTTTCCACCCTCAGAGGCACACAGTGAGGGTGAACAAGGTTAAGAAAGTAAAGGTGCGGTTTGCTTCCAGAAGCAAAGAAGTGACAAGCATGAAAAATTGTAATGTCTTTGTTCTCGATCCAGGATTCCAGACTCTAACTACTAAACATGCACTATAAACATTGGTGCACTTCTAAAATAAGGTTAGCAATGCCACATTTAGTAATTATGGGATGGCTACAAGGCCTGGAACTTTGCTTTGGTCGCTACACAACAGGGGCTTCAGCACATGAGAATTAAAGATATCATGTGTAGTTTTTCCTGTTAATCTCTGGAAAGATCCATTGAAATGCTGTTGAAAATGATTAAATGATGCCCAGTTGTAATATATAACCATAAAAATCAGGTCTAAAATACATGGGAGCAGGTCTAATGCCACTTACAGACTAGCATCGGCTCCACTTCACTCCGCCCTGCTCGCCACAGCCAGGCCGCGTTTGTTCCACACTGCCTTAGGAATGCAAATGTGATTGAGCACAAGGGTGGTCTACGGGTTCTCTGATGTATTGAGTGCATCTCCGAGCACATGGGAGGGGCATAAGAGCGCCAAGAAGCCGAGGTGTGGACTCGAGTCACATGACTTAGACTCGAGTCGGACTAAAGTCATTATTTTAAAAGAAACCCAGGTTACAAAACCTTGTGGTTCTTGAACGATAAATGTTAGTTTCAGTTATATTAAAGTGGTGTAAAAACATTCTTGATGTCTTCATTTTAATAAAAGTTGTAAAAATTGTTTAATTCATAGGTCGCCATTGTTGTTAGCGTCACAATGCACTCTGGGAAGTGACGTCATATGGTTGTACCTCGGTTGCACCGGCCGGCTTTGGGACCCTGTAGGGACTGTTCAGCGACATCAACACGTCATCTGTTCAGCCTTTTCAATTTGAACCAGAGCGAAACATTAATGATGACATCACTGATGATGTTTCACAAAACGAGCTTCAACATGAAGAGCAAGAAGGGCGGGATGAAGCGAGAGCAGGACAAAACCGGTGGTGTGTGTGCAGCAAATGCGTCTCCATGGTAACCGAGAGGGAGAGTGCTCACATTTTAGTCAGCAGAAGTTAGCGGTAAACTATCATGTGATCAAACTTATTCAATGATGAATGATTTAGGAGAAGTTAAGCATCCAGAGCTGTCGTGTGCTTTATAGATGATTAGGATATTCAGTGAAACCACTTGAATCATTGTTGCAGGTATTATATATGTGGAGAACACTGTTGCTACACTTACTGCTTGTTTTACTGACGGGAGAGGTGAACGTTCAGCTTCATCCGTGACGAGTGGCGTGTCCGATGGTTGGCTAAACGTGACAGAAGCGGCAGCTGCAGGAGCGGGTTGTCGGCTCAGGACAGCGTCTCTCGTCTCTCAGAGGGCGTTCAGGCTCCTTGTGTGGGAAAATGGTCGGTAAAGCATTTAGTTTCTGCCCTCTCTTATACCCAGCCGCTCTGGTGAGATCTTTAAGTAGTTGTGGTCGACTATAAGTCTCAAGCTCACCAGGAGAAAAATGTTGGGAACACCGCTGCGGATCTTTGGGAAGTTGTGTCCGTCCACAGGCATCTTCCCACTGCTTTCTCCTCTTCCTGTCAGTGGGAAAGCTGTAAACTCACATCACTCCCCTTGTTGCCCTCCGACTGGAAATTACATCCAAAAGCAGCACAATGCAGCATTTTACTTCATTATTAATACGGTGAGCGCGTAAACAAACACCAACGTCAATAGCTATTCTTCCAAGAGCAACCAAAATACGTCATCACCCCCAGAGTGCATTGTGTGTGGAAAACATGGCGTCTTACGCATGTCAAAAATGTACTAAATATTACAGATTCATAAATAAACACCAATATTTTGTGTGTTTATAACAATTTTGGTACAACAGAAAATTGTGGCTTATTAGGGCACACACGTCCTCATAGCCGGAGTTCCTTTTAATGACTTCTGACTTGACTTGATAAAATCTATAAAGACTTACGATTTGACTCGGACTTGAATGTCAGTGACTTGCGACTTGAATCGACTTGCATCTGTTGACTAGATGATGACTTGAGCAAATTTGATATTTTAGCACAAAAGTGGTACGTCATGGACAAAAATCATTCTTGGTTCTGTGTGTGATCTTGTACTGCTAACTGCAGCAGCACTTTGTTATTAATCAGTTTCAGTTGCACTTTCTGCTTGTTTAAGCAAATAAATGAAGCTTTAAGAAGCTTCATTTCTGGAATGTATTTATTGTCATTGTCATCAAATTGAAGTTTGACAGAGGACTTCATTATGACTTGAAAATACAAAGTTAAAGGACTTGGACTTGGTTGTCTTTGACTTGGTCTTGACTCGAGACTTGACTGGAAAGACTTGTGACTTACTTGTGACTTGCAAAGCAGTGACTTGGTCACATCTCTGCCAAGAAGTCCATGGTGTCTTCCTTATTTAACAAAAAGCGGCTTAAGCAGTCTTGATTTTGGAGATTCTCTGACTCTGACATTGCTGGATACTCTGATACTCTGGACTTCCTGAGAGTAATGAATTACAGTAATCCAGTCTTGATGTAATAAATGCATGAACTAGTTTTTCAGCATCACTCCTGGAAAGTATGCTTCTAATCTTAGCATTATTCTGAAGGTGGAAAAAGGAAATCCTACCTGGTGTGGAGTGTGGTGCCTTGGTCTGCCTGGGTTGTGGCTCCCGGGTCAGGGAGTTTAAGATTTTTGGCATCTGCCTGACCAATCCCGGTGGCTGCCTGGTGGGGTCTGGGTCCCTGGGCTCTGCTGGGTCCCCAGCGGGGGTGGTCGCCCCTGGGTCCCAGGTCATTGGGTCCCAGGCTCAGCCGGCTAGGGGGTGGGAGGCTGCGGGCGGGCCTGTGGGCTTGCCGCCGATATCTCCCGCGACTCTGCCGGCTGCTGGTTGTGGCCCCCCGGGGCGATCCTCTGTGCCTCTCGAGGGGAGCGGGGGCTTTTCTGGTCGCAGTCTCCCTGGAGTTCCTGTGCTCTAGGGCAACTCCTGGATCTCTGGGACTTGGAGCTCCTTCCATCTCCTGCACGTCTTTAGGGGGCAGATCTGTGGCCCCTCACACTCTCTATTGGACGCGTTTATAGAGAAACCTTACATAAACAAGCGCATGTACACACACAGGTGCTCATATGCTGCTCTCATGCAGTTTTAAGGCTATGGTGGCCACTTAATGCACTGTGATTTATTATCGTGTGACTGTTCAGTTAAGCAATGTTGATTATTTATTTCTTCATCAAGTTGACGCAGTGATAGCTTGCACCTGTTGTATTGTTTTTGTGTCCCTTTTTTTCTTTTTTTTTCTTGTCTCTTTCTGCAGATCTGGAAGCAGACTCTTGTTCATTATTGTTTATTTTTGTGGAACTCCCATGTTGTCTAATGATTTTATCAATTGGGAGCATACATATAGTCAAAAGAATTTGTCCAAGCACTGAACCTTGTGGTACTCCACAGGTAACCCTGGAGTATGAAGACGATTTGTCATGTACGTTTACAAAATGAAATCTGTCAGACAGGTAGGATTTAAACCAGCCTAACGCTGTTCCTTTGATCCCTACAACATGTTCAAGTCTTTCTAAAAGAACATTGTGATCAACTGTGTCAAAGGCAGCACTGAGATCTAACAAGAATAAAACAGACCCTCAGTCAGCAGTGTATGGGTCCATGTGTATAAAAGAAAAAAACTGACATTTAAGTTGTTTATGGGTGACTATCATCAATACATTTTATATTATTGCTAGTTCTTTGTCATGTGTGTTATTTGGGTGGATGTCTAACCATCGCTTGGGTTAATAAGGTACAAACTCCTCATTGAACCTAGAATAGATATTCCTTCCATGTTGCTGTGTTGCATAACCACAACGCAGGGGTTACAAAAGTTTGGCTCCAGGTAGGCTTTCTTGGGAAGAGGACTGAAAAGACATCCGGTTGCACACGGGAAAAACCAAAATTACCTAAATGAGAACACTCCTAACCCAGTCCAGGTGGAGTAGAGCTGATGCTAGTGTGTAGGTGGCACATGTCTCTGGACGATGCCATATTAGGTGATGCCATATTAGGTGTCATGTTTCCTTCTACAGGAGCCCATGAGGGCAAAATGCATTTAAAGATTTGTAACAAGCGGTTACAAAACGTTGACCATTCATAAATGCTGT